>NC_133369.1:5420173-5473465 GCF_049309525.1 Garra rufa | reverse complement strand
GTTAATGTGACCTCTGGTATATATATATATATATATATATATATATATATATATATATAAACTGAAGAATAAATATAAAAACTTACAATACAAAACTTATATTTAATGTAATAATTAAATTTAGAAATATTACAAAAACATTTAGCATAATTATAAAAATGATAACATATGTATTGCTGGCAATAAAACAGTATTTTCCTATATTTTCCAGTGTCCAGTAAGTTAGACTTTTTTTTTTTATTAAATTAAATAAAAATAAAATAATAATAAAAAAATACATTATATACAGTATTATATATATTTTGCATTATTTTCAACTGTAAGAAAATATAAAAACATAAAGTTTACAGTAATTATAAATAATTTTGTTTATATTTTAATATATTTTAATAATTAATTGTAAAATATTCGAAATTACAAATACTTAAATATTTACAACTATTATAAACATAACATATTCTAAATTACAAATACTAAAAATTAAATATTACTTGGCATAAAACTGTATTTTGCATTATTTTCTTTATATATACACACAATAACTTTTTTTAAAAATTTATATTACTTTTATTTATAAAGTTGAAAAAAAGACAAATTGATACTGATAAATATTTTGCTAATTTTATAATACATACACTTTGATCCTTATGAAATCTGAAAATAAATTATTAGCAATTATTATATACAAAAAGTACAAATACCAGCACAAATTACATTGCATTTTATTATATTATTAACATAGACATGTAATAAATGTATTAAAGGAGTAATGAAATATAATTGCATTGTTTTTGTGATTAAGCTATAGTTTAAACCTTTTCCCCCCGGGTTTCACAGACAAGGCTTAAGCATAGTCCTAGACTAAAATGTAAGTCTGGGCTGTTTCAACTGAAATAAAATTGCACTGATTGATCTTAAAATATATCGGTGCCTTTGCTTTGTCTCAAAATGCACACCAGTAATGTTTTTTCTAAGTATGTTTATAAAAATTACTTAAATGTTCTAATTGATCTTTGGCCTAATCCTGGCTTAGTCTAAGCCATGAATGTGAAACCGGGCCATAGTGTTTGTGTATTTATACTAAATGTATTTAGACTACTGTTTTTCGGCCAAATAGCTAGAAACTATATAGTTCGATTTTTTACCATGGTATTGCTATATGTGTGGCTTTAACTGTGGCTATCATGATTTAAATGAGGTTGTTACAATTTTTACAGATGAGACAAAAATGTCATATTAATATTACAGCCTTCACAGCAAACTGGAAAACAGGAAACACAATCCTGCTTCATGACTTGAAAAAATATCACTCATTAGAACATGCAGAAACGAAGAAATTAATTTTTCTATTAAGATATTTATTTTGTAAAGGAAAAATAACTGGAAAGTGTCAAGAATTCAAAAAGATTAAGTGTTCGTCATGATTTTAGCATTAACAGTTAACAGTCTGGTTTCTACAACTTTCACTTGGGACCAAAAATCACATCGACTGATATGCAAAATGTTATTGCAATTTTTTGGACCATATCGCCCAGCCCTATAACAACAAGAGCATCCCTGCCATAGAATAAGCATATATTGCATATATTTTTTGCAAGGTCCAAAGCAATTTCCATGCTGAAGTTTAGCACGACCTTTACAGATAAACCCCAAGCTCAGAATTTCACTAAGAATGCAGTGACATGAAGGTGGAAGATAACAAATAACTCCAAAGTATATAGTCAAATGCATACATATTCTCTTCCCACACATTATTCACTTCCCAGCCCTGACAAATGACTGTTATTTAATAAGAGAAAAAAGAAAACCTTGAATTAAACACATTAAATCGCCACTCCAAAAGAGCAGACTATCTCACGCGCCACTATCTGCTCTCTGAAGCCGCCCTATTAGTGTCTGAGCCTCTGCTATTCATTACATGCGGCAAATAAACTCTAGATAATGCAGCTTTCAGCCGCCCCCACAATTCATCTCTCTGACATCTACGCACATTAATATTCATTACCGAGTGGCATTTTGACAAACAAACGCCCAGCTCGCCGCAAACGCTGGGAACGGGAGAGAAGCGGTCGGGTGTGATGCTGCGTTCGCTATGATGTGGCGTGATTTATCGGGAGGTTTCTGGCCCTGCGTGATCATGTACTTCAACTGGGTCACGGTGCCCTTCTTTATTCGCAGGCTTTATTAATGCAAACAATACACCGGCTCGATTAGTTTTCTGATAACGGCAGAGGTAGGTCACCGATCCGCACGTTCCCATTCCAGAGATACAAAAGGGGAATTGACTAAAATGAATTGCACCCGCTGATAACACCATTTATTTGCACATGGTGCAAGTGTTGTTTTACCACCGCTCGCTAAAGAAATTATGCAAATGTACACAAAAGGCCGGTGGTAAATGCAGTGTGCATGGAGCAAAACTCAATTTTGAGTACTAAAGAGTGTAGGATGCAGCACAGTATCATGAACACTGCACAGCTTCACAATAGCACCTGGTTTATGAATAAGGTGCAATCAATAATGAGTCTCATTTACATAGAAAGGAGGCGTGTTTGCATGGGAAAGAATAAAAATTGCTTAATTTAAATGCAGCATGTTCTTATTTTTACACATTCAGTGGCTGGTTAAACTGGATTGCCATGGAGTCAAAAAGATGATGCATGTAGTTGCAATTAGGTAACATACTGCAGAAGATGAAGCTGTATATATAGCAATCTATCACTTGCTCACCAATGGATCCTCTGCAGTGAATGGGTGCCGTCAGAATGAGAGTGCAAACAGCTGATAAAACATCACACTAATCCACAAGCAATCCACACCACTCCAGTACATCAATTAACATCTTAAAAAGACAAAGCTGTGAGCTTGTAAGAAACAAATGCAACATTGGGACATTTTTAACTTCAAACCATTGCTTCTGGCTAAATTATGAGTCCTATATCTATGATATTGCTTTCACCAGTGAAAAGTTGTCTCGTATGAATCAGGGTCAGATTAAGTATGTGTGTTTACAAGCCAAAACAGTCCAAAACAGCTGTAAGCAAATATGTGACCCTGGACCACAAAACCAGTCATAAGGTTAAATTTGACAAAACTGAGATGTATACATCATATGAAAGCTCAATAAATAAGCTTTCTATTGATATATGGTTTGTTATGATAGGACAATATTTGGCTGAGATACATCTATTTGAAATCAGAAATCTGAGGATGCAAAAAAATCAAAAAGACTGAGAAAATCACCTTTAAAGGTGTCCAAATTAGATTCTTAACAATGCATATTACAAATCAAAAATTACATTTTGATATGTTTACAGTAGGAATTTTACAAAAAATCTTCATGGAACATGAACTTTACTTAATTTCTTAATGATTTTTGGCATAAAAGAAAAATCAAAAATTTTGACCCATGCAATGTATTTTTGGCTATTGCTACAAATATACCCCAGCGACTTAAGACTGGTTTTGTGGTCCAGGGTCACATATGTAGGTGGATTTTGACGTATAGAAGAGGGACCTTTTCACTGGAAGCCTTATTATTGATTATGGACTCATAATTGGACCAGAAACAATGTTTTGAAGTTTAAAACAGCTTATAAATGGATTTGTTTCCCACAAACACGCAGATTTTATCTTTAAAAGACACTAATTGATGGACTGGACGGCACCCATTGACTGCAGAGGATCCATTGGTGAGCAAGTTATGCAATGCTACATTTTTCCAAATCTGTTCTGATGAAAAAACAAACACTTCTACATCTTGGATGGTCTGAAGTTGAGTAATTTTAACCAAAATGAAGTAAAAAGAAAGTGTTGGGATTATATGTGTTTTTGCAATGATATTCAGTTTTGTCATTGTTTTTAACTATATGAAACAACTTTTTGACTTCAATAAAGCAAAAATGTAAAAATGCTAAATATGTTGCAAAAAAATTGCATTGGGGTTCTTTTTGCAATCAAAAACAGTTTTGTCTTTTGCAGTATTTTTATTCCACTAACAGACAGCATGCAAAACTGTTGCAAATCTTTAGTGAACTCATCACAAAGTGTCGAACAAGAACTACTTTTGGCAAAAGAAACGTGTTGTTATGAATTATACAATGCACAGAGAACACAGACTGCTGATGCTAGTGCACATTGTGTGTTAATGTGTTTGCATGGGAAAGAATAAAAATGGCTTAATTTAAATGCAGCATAATCGTATTTTAAGCACACTTAGTGCTTGGTTAAACTTGATTACCATTGTGTAAAAATCATGATGCATATAGTTGCAAATAAACCAAGTACATAGTTCACCCAAAAACAAAAACAAATCCTTAGAATGTACTCACCCTCAGGCCATCCAACATGTAGCTGAATTTGTTTTTTCATCAGATTTGGAGAAATGTATTTAAATTACTCGCTCACCAATGGATTCTTTGCAGTGAATGGGTGCCGTCAGAATGAGAGTCCAAACAGCTGATAAAAACCTCACAATAATCCACACCACTCCAGTCCAACAGTTAACATTTTGATAAGTAAAAAGCTGTGTGTTTGTAAGAAACAAACCCAACATTGAGATGCTTAACTTCAAACCATTGCTTCTGGCTAAATTATGAGTTGTCTTGTATGAATCAGGAGGGAAATCTGCACAGATCGATTACTATTTACAAGACAAAACAATACACAACAGCTGTAAGCAAATATGTGGATGGATTTTGATATGAGAGGACAACAGAAGATTTTTTTTATAGGAGGAAGCATTATTATAGATTATGGACTCATATTTTGACCAGAAACAATGGTTTGAAGTTTAAAAGGCTTATTGATGAATTTGTTTCTTACAAACACGCAGCTTTTGGCTTCACAAGACGTTAACTGATGGACTGGAGTGGTGTGGATTGCTTGTGGATTATTGTGATGTTTTTATCAGCTGTTTGGACTCTCATTCTGACGGCACCCATTCACAGCAGAGGATTCATTGGTGAGCAAGTGATGCAATGCTACATTTTTCCAAATCTGTTCTGATGAAGAAACAAACACTTCTACATCTTGGATGGCCTGAGGATGAGTAATTTTTAGCACTATTTAAACTATAGCATTCCTTAAAAAATGCATAAAAAATGTAAAATTAAAAACAAAAGGAAGTAAAAAGGAAGTGCTACCAAAAAATATTCACATGCTTTTTGCAATTATATTCAGTTTTGTCATTGTTTTGTTCAATAAATAAAAGATATGTTGCAAAAGAGTTGCTACCAAGAATTTGTTTGTTGTGTTTTGTTTACATGCATTGGGGTTCTTTTTGCAAAGCTGTTGCAACTGTTTAGTGAAATCACCCCAAAGTGTCGACAAGAACAACTTTTGGTGACAAAAACATGTTCGTTATGAATTGCAGAATGCACAAACTGCATTGAACACAAACTGCTGACTCTAGTGCATCTTTTGTGTTTATGTGTTCGGAGTTGCTTCTACGAGTGCAAACAAACTGCATTTCCTCTGGCTCATAGAGATGAGGCACTGTTTTATAAGACAATAACGGCTTGTGGAGGAGCGTCTCTCTGACTTCAGGCTACACTTTTGCCTTAAAACGGCGCAAATTACATTACACCAGGTGTTTGAGCACAAATAGACGTTTTCATTGGGCGAGCTTGACTGCTGGGCCTAAACAAGCAGAACGAAAAAAAGTGAAGTAAATTATTGGTTCCAGAGCAGGTTCCAGACATGTGTTGAGTGCACCTAATTCCACAATGTGCTTACATACACAATTCTGTGGCGTGAGACTCCAGCAACCTCAGCCAGCTATAATCCTGCAGAGAATATAGCCAACCCCTGGATCGCTAACAAACACACAGGAGGATGCTGTTTGCTTTGGATCATCTGAAACAGCAGTACGAGAACCACCAGAGTGATATTTAACTTCACTCTACTGGGGAAGAATATCAAAACCAGGAGAGGTCAATGAAACCCAGAACCTGATGTGGGCGTCATGCTATTTTTCCATTGGTGCACATGAATATGAAGTACTGTACTGGTGCACTAGCAACACAATTACTGCAAGAAGCTTGCACAGGACTCAAATTATGGCCTCTAAGCCAATTCTTGGAACATTTTTCTTGTTTCCAGTTCAGAGAGAGATCTCTGTGACAGAAATAGTAGAGGAGGTCAACTTTTGTCCAGGGAAATCTGATGAATGTTTCTTCTGTAGCACAAAACGGCAATAGAGTCATACATATTTCTGAGCGCTCTTTTTGTTTGCGCAAAACTCGCCGGTGATGCTAGGGTGTTCTGGGTGGTTTTCTAGATGGTTTCTAAATCTTCATGAAGTGTCCTGTTTAAGGAAACCCCTCCAGTTAAGAAAACCCTCAGTATCATATCAAGTGCAATGGGGCTAAGGGGTTCTATAACTTAAAGGAGACCTATCGTGCCCCTTTTTACAAGATGTAATACAAGTCTCAAGTGTCCCCAGAATGTGTCTGTGAAGTTTCAGCTCAAAATACCATACAAATCACTTATTATATCATTTTGAAAATGCACATTTGGAGTGGAAGCAGAAACGCTGTTTTCGTGCATGTCTCTTTAAATGCCCACTTTTCCAGAATAGAGCTGTGCCTTTACAGCTCATTCCTCAGATACTCTGCTAAAAAACATTTGTTTCGTTTTGATTATCATGTCTATCTCACTGAAATCATGCATTTTAAACCATATTAGTTTAAACTTCTGATATAGGGTTTTCTGAGCGTACACGTCTGAAGCAAACATACAGAAAGTGTCTGTCACACGGCATGTGAGTGAAAAAAAAAACTGAGCTTAAACTGTCAAATACACACAAGTTTAGGAGGGTCAAACACCATTTACAAAAAAAGGTGTAACAGGAGTTTTTCGACATACCATAACTGTATTGAACCTGAGTACACAGATTTCGCATTCGCATCGCAGAGCTAGACAAGATGAGCATTTGAGGTGAATAAGTAAATAAATTTCACATTTAGAGCCCTTTGAAGCTGCATTTAAACTGCATTTTGGAAGTTCAAACTCACGGGCACCATATAGAAGTCCACTGTATGGAGAACATTCCTAAAATGTTTTCCTCAAGACACATAATTTCTTTACGACTGAAGAAAGAAAGACACAAACATCTTGGATGACAAGGGGGTGAGTAAATTCTCTGTAAATATTTGTTCTGGAAGTGAACTTCTCCTTTAAAGAGTTTTAAAGAGTTTGATTTTGGACCTGTGCAAAGAAATTTCACTATGCAAATTACAAGTTTGGTGAACTCTGACATACAAATCTGCAGTGCTAATTAACAATGGAAACACCTTTGTCTCCATAGATGCAGGTTCTTTTTGTAATTGTTGCAACAATTTTCTTTCAACTGCAAAGTTTAGCTGACAACAGTAAATATGTCCACATCTTAAATAAATGATTTTTTTTTGCTATTTTATCATCTGCTAATCACCATTTATTTGATTCAAAGTACAGCAAAAACAGTAACATTTTGAAATATTTTTAATATTTAATATTATATGAATTTTTAGCAGTCACATAATCCTTCAGAAATCATTCTAATATTCTGATCTGCTGCTCTAAAAAAAAAAAAAAATATTTTATTATTATTATTATGAGAAAATGCAGAGTAATTTTTTTCCAGGTTTCTTTGATGAATAGCAAGTTCAGAAGAACAACATTTATGAAATGGAAATCTTTTGTAAATCAATATAAAAAATAAAAAATAACTGGCTTCATATTCACTTTTGATCAATTTAAAGCATCCTTGCAAAATAAAAGCATTCATTTCCATAATTTCTTCTTGGAGCTTTCTATGTATCAAAGAAAAAAAAATTGCACTCAATTGTTTTAAATATTGATAATAATAATAGCAACAAAAAACATTTCTTGAACAGCAAATCAGCATATTAGAACGTTTTCTGAAGGATCGTGTGACACTGAAGACTGTAGTAATGATGCTGAAAATTTAGCTTTGATCACAGAAAAAAATTACATTTTACAATATATTGAAATAGAAAACAGTTATTTTAAATTGTAAAAATATTTAAAAATTTTACTGTTTTTGCTGTACTTCGGTTGAGCAGAAGAGACTTCTTTAAAAAAAAAATTAAAAATCTTACTGTTTAAAAACTTTTGACTGGTAGTGTATACAAATAAAAGTTTCATTTGAAAAGAAGCAATCCACTCTCTGAGCAGCAAGCATGAGCAGCAATAACAGTCTCTCCTCTTACCTTTTCTGTCAGTGTTGCTGGCCGTTGTGGAGGGAGAGAGGCCCTTAGGCGGCTCCTTGTTGGTGACCAGGGAACTCTTGTGTTTGAGGCATTTCGGGGCGTCCAAGGATTTCAGCTTCTTGGCATGTTTGGTGCCTTTGTAGTGGGCCAATGCCTGGCTCTAGGAAAACACAAAACAGGCCAACCCGTGGAGAGGGCCAGCCCGGACCAGGTGTTAGCAGCATCAGACAGGGGCAAAGGAGCTCTGAGCCATGAGCAAACAAGCTGCTGGAAGCAGCGCTGCAATGTGGCACGCTCACATTTCGTTGACATCAAACCACCCATCTGTGAGGGTGAAGGTGACACGACGCCCATCTTCACACAGTCCAGTAAAATGGGGCGCTCAGTGTGAGAAAGGCTGTATGCTTGTGAATCTCACATTGTTCAGCGTCTCTGAGCTTCACCTGTATGTGTCGGCTGTCTGAATCTGCGCCAAAAGCTAATGAGCTGCCTACATATGCACCATTTTAAGGCACCGTAGGCGTGCAGTGCGATGAAAAGGACAACTTTACAGTTTTTCTATGTGAAAAAATCTCTGAAATCACCAGTATGTGACGTTAAAAATGGTTTGATAATTTGGATAAAGAAATTTAAAATATATCAATGCTGGTTAATAGAGATGAGAACCCTTTGTATTTTAAAATAAGATCAATTATTCTGCTTGGCAAATATCATTTAAGAAAAGGGTGTGAGAGGGTTTGGATAACTGCAAAATAATAACATAAATAGCATAAAAATATTTATGCAAAATGTAAATTTAAATATATATATATATATATATATTTTTTTTAAATATAATATTTCTAATAACAATAATTTAATAAAAAAAAAATATTTAAATGATATATATACACAAAATGTATAATAAATATAAAATATTATTAATGAAATATTTCAAATATTTTTATAATATTTTAAAAAGAATATATTATAATATATTATAATTCTATAATATACAAAGAATTTGTATTTTTATTGAATTAAATGTATTTTTCGGTGACAAAATATATATATACATATACACACACACTACATTCAGTTTTATAAAGACAAAATAAAATATAAAAATAAAATGTATATAACATTTATAATAAATATGATAGAATATTATAAATTATTTAAATATTTCAATTCTTTAAATAATATTTAAACAAATTTTTATCATATATAATATAATTCTATAACATATAAAGAATTCATGATTAAATATTGTACACTTTTTATTGAATTAAATGTATTTTACACTATGTATTTTGAAATTATACTAAACCAAAGCCAACATTAAATAATTATATCAGGATGACTAAGGTTTTTAATATAAGTCATAATTATGTTAATATATATTAAATACATTACAATTATACAGTCATTATATAAAACTACATTCAGTTTTTTAAATCTAAAAACTTTATTGAATTGAATTTATTTTTTGGTGACAAAACACGAAACATCGCAAAGCCAGCATTAAATAATTAAATTATGATGATTAAACTTTTTAATATTAGTCATATATATATATATATATATATATATATATATATATATATATATATATATATATTAATATATATTAAAATATAATACAATACAATTATATATAAATTATATAAAACTACATTCAGTTTTATAAATATAAAATATAATATAAAAAATTGATAAAATTGACAATAAATATTATAAATTATTTTTAAATATTTCAAATATATATTTTTTCATTTAAAAATATTTTTATAATATATAATATAATTATAAAATATATAAAGAATTCTTAAAATAATACTTAATAATTAATGATTAAATATTGTACACTTTTTATTGAATTAAATGTATTTTTCGGTGACAAAACACAAAACATCGCAAAGCCAACATTAAATAATTAAATTATGATGATTAAACTTTTTAATATTAGTCATGGATATATTAATATATATTAAATACATTCCAATCATATATGAATAATATAAAACTACATTCAGTTTTATAAATATAAAATATATAATAAATATGACCAATTATTTAAATATTTAAAAAAAAATTATTAAAAAATATTTTTATACTTATAATATAATTATATAACATATAAAGAATTCTTAAAATAATGCTAAATTATTCATTATTAAATATTGTACAGTTTTTATTCAATTGAAAAATAATATAAAAAAAAATATTTAAATATTTTTTTTTTATATTATTTGAAAATATTTTTATATTTGTAATATAATTATATAATATATAAAGCATTCTTAAAATAACACAAAATTATTCATCATTAAATATTGTTTACATTTATTCAATTTAAAATGAATTAAATCAATAAGTAGTAAGTTTTAAAAAAATTTAGTGACGCTAAACTTGTCTGTTATTTTTTTTTAACTCAAGGCTTTCATTTGCAATATTTTAAGCCAGCATTGCATCTATTCTTCACAGAGATGGCCATCCCATAATGCATTGTGAAAAAGTTCAATACCAGCTCCTTCATTTTATGCCTGTTCATTGTTTTAATTTGCCAATATAATAGTAATGTCTTCTATAAATCAATAAATATTGATTTCCAGTGATTAATTTCGTGATTTAGCATGCTTTAATTGCATCAGTCAAACAGCAGACTTCTGTGAATAAGGTGCAACCTATAATGAGCTTAATTTACATATAAAGGAGACGTGTTTGTGCTGGAAAGAATGACAATGACTTCAATTAAACATTCACGCCGTTAATTCGGCGCATTTAGTGCCTGCTTAAACTGGAATGATTAACTAATCAGCATATCCTGTAATTAATTTGACTATCAATTTCAGACGATTGACAGCACCGCTTCAGATTTATTCATTACTAAGGTTTATATAATGAAATAATTGACTATTTTACCTAATATTAATATATCTCATGCATATTTCTGTATTAAACATAGCATAATCGAGTTTCCTCAATCAGGACGGTCCCTTAGAAGAAAGCTCCCTATGTAGGCAGCAGACAGCAAGCAGCTCACTAGGTTTTAGGCTAGTCTTTTTGAGTAATGGTGTGGAATAAAGAGTCTGACAGAGAAGAAGAGAATGGCCTCTCCCAGTCGTCCGTGTGTGAGGTTATTATCCCGTATGACACAGACCCATACATAAAACTTCCAGCTCATTGTGGCTGACTTGGTGGAAACAAATCTTTTAATATCCGCGGGCACAATGTAGGTAGCTTCAAACGCTCTGTGCCATTTGCTTTCACCTTCAGACGAGATTTATTATGGCTCGCTCGGACCGGGCCTTTCGCAACGTCTTTCAATTGCCCTTGTTTACCTCGCCGCTAACTCCTGGACGCCTGTCTGACATTGCTAGCAGCGGGGAGGATACTATCAAGAGACGGCCAAACACTTCTTTGAATCAATAAGGCGGTTGTCGACCTCACTGGAGCCAAAACACGGAGGGTGTGTGATGCTAGGGTCCAGAACTAAATTAAAAATCAATCAATCAATAAATCAAAAGGTACATTTATGAGAACACATAAATAAATTATACTAAATTGTACTATAATAAAAGTCCAGAATTCAATTTTTGCTAGCAACTTAGAAAAAAATAAAGAATAATAGAAAAATAAATAAATAAAATCAAATAAATTAAGTAATAATACATAATAATATAAACATAATACAATTATATAAATATTTAATAATAAATATGAAAATGAATATAAAAGCTATAATAATTGTCATTTAAATGATATAAACTATTATAAATTATTAAACAAACAAACAAAAACATAAACCATGAGTAGACAAACGTTAGTCCAAAAAATAACTTTTTTGTCTTTAACGAGCAAGTTAAAATAAGACAAAATAAATATATAATAAGACAAAAATAAATCTAAATAAATATAGAAATAACTAAAATAAAGATTAAAAAACTGATAAATAAATATAAAAAAATTATATATTTAAATAATTTAATGTAATAATTACATTTAGAAATATAATAAAATTATGCATAATTATAAAAATTATATATTTACCACGAGAAATATATATAATATATATTTTACATTATTTTCCAACAGTAAATACATATACATATATATATAATTTTACAATGGCAACTTAGTCAAAATAAATATATAAATAAATAAAATTAAGTAATAAATATGCACCAATAAATAAATATAAAAAGTTACAATTCCAATGACAAGTAAGTTAGAAATTCTTTTTTTCATTATATAAAACATAAAAAATATAAATAAACATAAAAGGTTACAGTCATTATATTCATATATAATTTAATGAAATCAAGTATAAATATGAGCAATTATGCATAATTATAAAAATGTTATATATTTATTGCTGGCCATAAAACTGCATTTTGCATGATTTTCCAATGGCAGGTAAGTTAGTCAAAATAAATACATAAATAAATAAAATTAAAAAAAAAATGCTCTGATAAATAAATATAAAAAGTTACAATAACTGTATTTAATTTAATAATTAAATTTTGAAATACAAAAAATTATACAGAATTAAATATATATATATATATATATATTTATTGCTTGCAATAAAACTGTATTTTGCATTATTTACCAATGAGTTAGTCAAAATAAATACATAAATAAATAAAATTAAATAATAAATATACAACGATAAATAAATATACTTTGTATATTAATAAGTATATTCATATAAAAATTAAATTTTGAATAATAAAATAATATATTAATAATATATTTATTACTGGCAATAAAACAGTATTTCGCAGTATTTTCCAATGGTGAGTAAGTTAGAAAAAATAAATTAAATAGTACACAAAAAAAAGTATAAATAAACATAAGTTACAATCATTATATGATTACATGTATAAATATAATGAATTATGCATAATTATAGAAATTATGCGGTTATTTCTGGCCATAAAACTGCATGTTGCATTATTTTCAATGGCAAGTAAATAAATAAATATGTATTAAAGGTACAATAATTATAAATAATCACGTTTATATTTATTTTAATAATTAAATGTAAAAATTGTATAAATTACAAGTGCTTGTATATACTTATATACTTAAATACAAATTACAAACACTAAGAAATTATCAATATTACTAGCCATAAACCGTATTTTGCATTATTTTCTTCTAGCATACAGATGATGACACTTCATGTCCCAAAGCATTATTTATGAGCTATAAATGTCTCTTGGTAATATTGCTGTTTACCTGCCAAAGCTGATTTTTTTTTTCTCGCTTTCAAACTCAGATTCCTCTCGCGACTTATTTCTTTACATAGCAGCCTGCTTGCCAGAGAGGTAATATTGTAAAGACATTAAAGCCAGATATACCTTTATGAAAAGCAATAAGACGTCATCACGGATCAGACTCCCTTTGATATATTGTATTTGTACAAATAGCAGTGCGGGATATGGATCATAATCATATAGATTTATATCACGGGGGGTTCGTAAGTAACACATCATTTGAGCGTGATGATGTTATGAAAATGGCTTTAACACTAAGATGAATGGGATGTTTCCCGACACCTTCCAGCTATTTGTTCCGTTGGCCAATCGCAGGGGAGAATGCAGTGACACAGATAAATGTCATGTGCAGTCTGAGCCGCAATCAACCATTCATTAAACGCACGACACGGAAGAGCTGCCACCGTGACGACGAGGAAGTCGGTCCTGCCCCGTGAGCCTTTAACTAAGATGGGCACCTGCAACGGGACGCTGTTAAATGACGCTATCAATCAATCATGGTGAAAGCAAATTAGAGCCGCATTCTCTGTGTTTGGCAGGCAAAGAGCAAAGCACTTCAAGAACTAACTAGGTTTTCTCTCCCCTGCCATTATACACTGTATTTATAATTCATACGCCCAGAAAAATCCATAACCAAGTGTCTCATATTTATGAGTAACAAACAGACATCAGATGCAAGGGTCTAAACTAATTTTTCGCCAGTAAGTTTAAAATAAATAATATAAAAAGTTGAAATATATATATATATATATATATATATATATATATATATATATATATATATATATATATATATATATATATACATATAAATATAAAAATATACTAAAATATAAAAATATACTATAATTATAGATAATAAGAATAAAATATTAGAAATTGATATAATAAATAGTATCATAAAAAGACAAGACAAGCATGTAAATAACAAAGATGAAAGAAAACTATAAAATAAAATATAAAAAAACATAAAATAAAAAAAATAAAATGATACAATTATTATAAATATTAAAAATAAAATATTAGAAGTTAATATTATAAATAATTTGAAAAAAGTGCAGAAGTAACTATTTGGAGTTGGAAATAAAATAAAATATAAAAAAACATATCAAAAAGAATAAAATAAAAAACATACAAGGGTACAATTATTAATTAATTAACAAATATCAAAAATAAAATATTAGAAGTTAATATTATAAATAATTGTATAAATTACAACAAAAAAAGTCACTTTTTGGCAGTAACTTAGCAAAAAATATAATATGAAATAAAGAATATTAAATAAATAATTAAAAATATTAAATAAATTGTAATATAAAGTTCAATATAATAAAATAATACGTTCAAATTAAATAAATCATGTTCAATAAAGAAATAAAAATAAAAAATATATACAAACATGTACAATATTTATAAATAATAAAAATAAAATATAAATTAATATCATAAATAATTGTACAAATTAGGGAAAAAAGACAAGCATGTGAATAACAAAGACAAAACATGCTCAAGTCCAGAAGAAACTCTTTAGCGGTGAGTTGAAAAAAATAATAATAATAAAATAAAATAATAAATAAAATGGTACAATTATTGTAAATATTAAAAATAATAAATTACTTTTTGCAGTGAAAAATATTAAAATTAAATATAGTATAATAAATAAATAAAAATATTAAATAAATATAAAAGTACACTAATTATAAATAATAAATATTATATAAATTAATATCATGAATAATTGCTAAAAAAATAAAAAAGACAAGCATGTGAATAACAAAGACCAGTCCAGAAGTAACATTTTGGCAGGGAATGTTAATTTTATATAAAATAAAATAAAATAAAATAAAATAAAATAAAATAAAATAAAATAAAATAAAATAAAATAAAATAAAATAAAATAAAATAAAATAAAATAAAATAAAATAAAATAAAATAAAATAAAATAAAATAAAATAAAATAAAATAAAATAAAATAAGGCATGCTAAGGTCCAAAAAGGTCTTTACTTTTTGACAGTAAGAGGAATGGGAATAAAATAGTAGTAAATAATAAATAAATTAATATATAAAAAGGTAATAATTACAATGCTAATTGTAAATAACTTTAAATATAAATATTATAAATGATAAATATTCTAAAAATAACAAATAAATAAATACATAACAATAAAAATAATAATAAAAGCTCAATAAACAAACAAACAAATAAATAAATAAATAAATAAAGCATGTCAGAGGAGAGCTGCCACTGTGATGCCCAAGCCTTTAACTAAGATGGACATCAGCAATGGGACGGTTAAACGAGGCTATCAATCAATCACGGCAAAAGCGAATTAGAGCCACATTCTCTGTGTTTGGCAGGCAAAGAGCAAGCACTTCAAGAACTAACTAGGTTTTCTCTCCCCCACCATTATAGAAGGTATTTATAATTCATACGCCCAGAAGAATCCATAACCAAGTGTCTCATATTCAAATAGACCTGTGGCGATATATGAAAACCAAATGTCATTTTCAGAAGTCACCAAGAACGCCCGGCTGGACTCTGTAACTCTCCAGAAGCCATTTAATTTTTGAAAATGTGCCACATAAAGGCTTCCCATGCTCAGATTGGAGCTGATTGGAAGCTGGAGCACAAACGGCCAATGATAATGAGCTTCTGCTGAGCATACGCCGTGATTTGAATGCATAATCTCTCCCAAACGGACTCAATGATTGGCTGCTGGGGAGCTACAGGGCGTGTGATTGGTCAAGAGTAGCCCCACCCACTCATTCTATCACACTGTCTTGACGGACGCACATAATGAGCTGTGATTGCTGTTCGATCGTCCTTGGTTCTGCGGATATTACAGCTTAATATCTGACAGTGACAGAGTAAATGACCACCTAATAGAGCGGATATGGCCAATGCTGTTTTTAAATAATCCTATTTGGATTAAATACCTTGAGTGAAAGCATGGCGCACAGGAAGAAGTTCTCCCGAATGGAAAATGACAAGGGATGAATGAAGGACGAAAGATAAAATTGTTCTCTAGGCCATTTCAAAGTCATCCACAATGAATCGGATGCGTCAGTGGATGATCTACAGTCTCAACCTAATAGATGGCTAAAAGTATAACGATATATAATTTATGACAGTAGAAATGGATCAAGTATATGGGAAGGACTTTCTTACTTATTGCATTACACAGAGGGTATTGACAGTTTGGATCTTTACTGAATGTAGGGTTTGGTAAAGATATTTATTCCCGAAACTAATGAGTTTGGTTCTTTAAAATGAATCAAAAACATACAGTGTGGCCTGATTCCTGAAGCAAATGACTCTTAGTTTATTCTTTTTAGTGAATCAAACACATACGATGCAACCAAAGTTGTCCAATTCACAAATCAAATGACTCTTATAGTTTGACTCATTATAGTGAATCAAACACATATGATACAACCAATGGTGCAAATTCACAAAACAAATGACTCCAACAGTTTGATTCATTATAGTGAATCAAACACATACGATGCAACCAATGTTGTCCAATTCACAAACCAAATAACTTTTATAGTTTGATTCGTTATAGTGAATCAAACACATACGATGCAACCAAAGTTGTCCAATTCTCAAAACAATGACTCCTATAGTTTGATTCATTATAGTGAATCAAACACATACAATGCAACCAAAGTTGTCCAATTCACAAACCAAATAACTTTTATAGTTTGATTCATTATAGTGAATCAAACACATACGATGCAACCAATGTTGTCCAATTCACAAACCAAATAACTTTTATAGTTTGATTCGTTATAGTGAATCAAACACATACGATGCAACCAAAGTTGTCCAATTCTCAAAACAATGACTCCTATAGTTTGATTCATTATAGTGAATCAAACACATACAATGCAACCAAAGTTGTCCAATTCACAAACCAAATAACTTTTATAGTTTGATTCATTATAGTGAATCAAACACATACGATGCAACCAAAGTTGTCCAATTCTCAAAACAATGCCTCCTATAGTTTGATTCATTATAGTGAATCAAATACATACAAGGCAACCAAAGTTGTCCAATTCTCAAAACAATGACTCCTATAGTTTGATTCATTATAGTGAATCAAATACATACAAGGCAACCAAAGTTGTCCAATTCACAAAAAAAATAACTCTTATAGTTTGATTCATTATAGTGAATCAAATACATACAAGGCAACCAAAGTTGTCTAATCCATAAAACAAATGACTCTTATAAACTGGTTCTTGTTAGTGAATCAAACACATACAGTGTGACCAATCTAAACCAAATGACAAACAAATGACTCTTATGGTAAAGATATTTATTCCCGAAACTAATGAGTTTGGTTCTTTAAAATGAATCAAAAACATACAGTGTGGCCTGATTCCTGAAGCAAATGACTCTTAGTTTATTCTTTTTAGTGAATCAAACACATACGATGCAACCAAAGTTGTCCAATTCACAAATCAAATGACTCTTATAGTTTGACTCATTATAGTGAATCAAACACATATGATACAAAGTTGTCCAATTGTAAAAAAAATGACTCCTATAGTTTGATTCATGATGGTGAATCAAACACATACAATGCAACTAATGTTATCCAACTCACAAACCAAATGACTTTTAAATCAAACACATACGATGCAACCAAAGTTGTCCAATTCTCAAAACAATGACTCCAATAGTTTGATTCATTATAGTGAATCAAACACATACAATGCAACCAAAGTTGTCCAATTCACAAACCAAATGACTCTTATAGTTTGATTCATTATAGTGAATCAAATACATACAATGCAACCAATGTTGTCCAACTCACAAACCAAATGACTTTTAAACCAAACACATACAATGAAACCAAAGTTGTCCAATTCTCAAAACAAATGACTCTTATATTTTGATTCATTATAGTGAATCAAACACATTTGATACAACCAAAGTTGTCCAATTCTAAAAAAAAAGACTCTTATAGTTTGATTTATTATGGTGAATCAAACACATACGATGCAACCAAATTTGTCCAATTCTCAAAACAATGACTCTTATAGTTTGATTCATTATAGTGAATCAAATACATACAATGCAACCAATGTTGTCTAATCCATAAAACAAATGACTCTTATAAACTGGTTCTTGTTAGTGAATCAAACACATACAGTGTGACCAATCTAAACCAAATGACAAACAAATGACTCTTATGAACTGGTTCTTTTTAGTGAGTTAAACACATACAGTGTGACCAACGTAAACCAAATCTCAAACAAATGACTCTTATGAACTGGTTCTTTCTAGTAAATCAAACCCATTTAGTGTGAACAATGTAGTCCAAATCACAAACAGCTGACTCTCATGAACCTGTTCTTTTTTTTACTGAACCAAAAACGTATAGTGCAACCAATGAGGTCCGATTCTCAAAACACTTATAATTACTTATAATACTTATAACACCTATAATAGACTCTTATAATTAGTTTTTTTTTATAGTGAATCAAATACAGCGTGACCTATGTATATAGTACGATTCACAAACGCAAAAAACACAAAACAAATCTTCTTTGTTTTACAAAACAAATGAATCTTAAGTTTCAGGTCTTTTTAGTAATTCGAACACATACAGTGCCTGACCACTGCAGTTCAACTCGTAAAACAAATGACTCTTATGAACAGATTCTTTTCAGTCAAAAACCTACAGCGCGACCAGTGTAGTTCACTTCACAAAGAAATCCAATCCAAAACACTGTCCTGTACAATTTACGAAAATGTATTTCTTGTAAGCAAAATGTACATTAGAATGGAAAATACCAAAAGGAATCAGAATCAAACTGAGCATTTGTGAATCAACTCAAAATCAGGCCTACTTTTCAGTTGTTTTTATTTCATCAAAATAAGCATCATGTTCAGTGAGTAAATAATGCCAGATGTTTCATATTTGAAATCTATTGCATTAAGTTTCATAAACTGATGCAATGCAGATCAAAGGGATAATCTAATGCTTTATTATATTACCTTGACTGTGCTGGGTAATTACATTTGTACTTTTCTATGGCAGATTTAGGTGGAAATATCAGGGTCACGGTGAAGAAAACTCACCTGCGAGTTAAACCTCAGCTGGCACACGCCGCACGAGACAGCTTTCCTTTTAGAGGAGACCGAAGCGCTGAACGTGTGATGCAAAACAGCTTTCTGAACCGGGTCCATCTGAGGAGAGGAGAGAGAACGGAAAAGCAGTTTTATTAGCCTCATTCACCCCAGCGGCGCGCTGAATGTCAACTCTGTTACCCATCGGACGCCGTGATAAAAACGTCGCCCCGGGCGGCTTCACCAGAAACACGACTTGTGGTTGGGGAGCAAACGCGCAGTCTGGAACACGTTAAAGGCCAACGATTTTCACACACACGCTCTTCAATCAACGCAGCGGGGAAAGAGGAGGGGAAAACAAACTCCAAGGAGGATTGCATGGGAACCTGAATCAAAATTCTACACTCAGAAAGGTCTGCTGAAATTACAGCAGCTTGCATGTGTTGTTATGCATCTCGCATGAGTGACAGATCACTATTGGGGAGATTAGGTAGATTAAAAGTTACTAGCTCATATGACAACAATTAGTTAAACAAGCACATTCAGAGTTTTGCTAATGACTCATGAATCATTGTTTTTATTTTAGTGAGTCAAACATAGGCCTATACAGTGCAAACAGTGATTCCTAATGAATCAATAATCCTATTGATTCTTCGTAAAAATTAAAAATATCCAGTAAAACAAATGTAGTGATTCACAAAATTGATGACCAATGAATCGTTTTTATTTTAGTGAACCAAACATACAGAGTGCAAACAATGCAGTCCGAATCATGAAACAATTGACTCTTATGAACAAGTTCTTTATAGCGAAACAAAACAGCGCAACCTAATGATTCTTTTTAAGACGATCAAAGAATTCAGTGCAAGCAATGTAGTCTGATTCACAAAACCGATGACTCATGAATCATTGTTTTCATTTTAGTGAATCAAACATATTCAGTTCAAACAATGATGTCCAAATCATGAAACGATTGACTCTGTTGAACAAGTTCTTTTTAGTGAATCAAACACATATAGTACAGTATAGAAAGACCGTTTGATTCCTGAAACAAATGACTGTTATGAAAAGGTTCTTTATAGCGAATCAAAAACATACAGCACAACCTAATGATCAATGTAGTTTGATTTCTAAAACAAATGAATGTTTCAATGAGTCAGTTCTTTATAGTGAATCAAAAACATGCAGTGCAACCTAATGATTCTTTTTAAGAAAATTGAATAATTTGGTGCAAGCAATGTAGTCCGATTCACAAAATTTATGACTTATGAATCATTGGTTTTATTTTAGTGAATCAAACATTCACAGTTCAAACAAAGCTGTTCGAATCATGAAATGATTGACTCTTTTGAACAAGTTCTTTTTAGTGAATCAAACACATACAGTAGAGTATAGAAAGACAAACATAGTTTGATTCCTAAAACAAATAACTGTCATGAGTCAGTTCTTTATAGTGAATCAAAAACATACAGCGCAACCTAATGATTCTTTTTAAGAAAATCAAGGAATTCGGTGCAATCAGTATAGTCTGATTTATAAAACGGATGACTTATGAATGATTGTTTTTATTTTAGTGAATCAAACAATGAAGTCAGAATCATGAAACGATTGACTCAAACTCATATAGTACAATATAGAAAGACCAATGTACTTTGATCCCTAAAACAAATGACTTAATTCAAAATGAGTTGATTCTTTATAGTGAATCGAAAACATACAGTGATACCTAGTGATTATTTTTGAGAAATTCAAAATCAAACATATACAGTGCAACGAATGTAGTCTGATTCACAAAACTGATGACTCATGAATCCTAGTTTTTATTTTAGTGAGTCAAACATACAAAGTGCAAACAATGCAGTCCAATTCAATCGACTCTTATGAACAAGTTCTTTTAGTGAATCGAACACATAGCACAGAATACAAAAAACAATGTGCAATGACCAGTGCAAACAATGCAGACTGAATCATGAAACGATTGACTCTTTTGAACAAGTTCATTTAAGTGAATCACTATAAAGAACCAACTCATAACTCATTTGTTTTATGAATCCAGCTACACTGGTCTCTCTATACTGTACAATGTGTTTGATTCACTAAAAAGACCTTGTTCATAAAAATTAATCCACTGATTGATTGATTGATTGATATATAAGTTTCAGTTGTTGTTTTTTGGCTGTTAGTTGTTTTGTTTTAAAAGAAAACAAATCTAAATTGGAGTCTAAATCAGTATTGCTCAGTTCTTTGACAGTATAGTATGTTTCAGTGTTGTTTTTGACAACCATCTTGGATTTAGTCTTAGTCTTAGTCTTTTGGACTAAAATGCTTCTTAGTTTTAGTCAAATTTTAGTCACTTCTATATGTGATAGTTTTAGTCCAATTTTAGTCGACGAAAAGTCAAAAAGGTTTTAGTCTAGTTTTAGTCGACGAAAAGTCAAAAAGGTTTTAGTCTAGTTTTAGTCAAAAAAAAGGGAAAAAAGTAGTCTTTTAACAAATTAATGTAGGTCAGTAAGTATTTTGCTGTTGGGTAGTGTCACTTATAAGTTCTGAAAATAGCAGATCTATAGTTCAACACAATGTGAGCTTCCGGATCGACTATTTTCACCAATAATTACAATAATGAAGGAATGTTTTAGAACATAAAAGACAAAAAAGGATGGAATGCTAAAACGGCTTGCCATACTAGTATAGCAAAGAGTATTTAATGCTAAAACAGCTTGCCATAGCGTCAGATACTTTTTAAGTTTTAATTGGCATGCACAATATGCGGAAATGTCATGCATTTTAAACGTCTGACGGACCACCCACTAACATTTTCGTCTATTCTCGTCTCGTCAACGAAAACTCACACACGTCTCGTCATGTTTTAGTCATAAACGAGCCAGTTTTATCTCGTCATCGTCTCGTTATCGTCATGAAAAAAAGTGGCGTCAACGAAATTATTTTGTCATCGTCATCGTTGACGAAAACAACACTGGTATGTTTTGGTTGTTTATTTTTACATTTATTTGGGTACTCGCATTAAAAAATGAATCATTAAAATATGACTAAAATAGTATTGTTTTGTCACTAATGACAAAACCTGACTTCAACCCTCACAAATTCCATTCTTATAGGTCCTTTTTTGTTACTTTTGGTATAAACAAATCATTAAAAAGTAAAAATACTTCCTCAAAAAGACTAAAAGAATCAATGAGGAATCTTACAAATCTCATTTCTAGTATCTCCTCTGTTTATTCATTGATTTATTTTAATCAGAGTCAGTCTAATGTCAAACTGAGGCACAGTGAAACAGGATATGACATCGCCACGGTGGTCTTCGGTGTGCTGAGGTGCATCTCGGTCTTAGATGCTCTCAGCCACCGCCTGCTGCATTCATTTGTCCATCTATCAGATAAGCGTCCGCCTCCTGCCTTTATCTCCTCAGACTGATATACGGGCGTCTGGCCGCACGCCTATCGCTCTCTCCTCTGATGTCTGTTGTATGACGGTTCAACTACTTGAACCTGCTGCAGACAGTTGTCAGCCCAGCCGCCGGTGTTACACAAGCAGAAAATCACTTTCGATTCACAATCGTCTTCTGCGGCCAGCTGTAAATGAGGCTCCTAAATCAATTCCACTTTAAGCCCTGACAAGTGACACGCAGTTTAGAAACCTGATACGCTCTTCTTTATTAGACAACATCAGGCCAATCAGTTGCAGTAAGTTATGGTCTGATGTCAATTTCGTACATATCCGTGCCATATTGGTACCACATGTACGTGTTTGAAATGAGCGTGAAAAATCGCTGGACACCGTATCTGAAAACGTTACATAATATAATTGCGGCATAACTCTCACACATGGCTAAAAAGAGGACGAGATGGCACTTAAAAACAGCAGGATGGGTGCAGGTTTTGGAGAACATCCAGCTGGCCGGCGAGGGGCTGCTGGGAAATCGAAGGACTCGGAGGAGGACGTGCAAACAACGCAGGAAGCGAGCGAGAAAAAGAGCAGAGAGAAAAGAAAAAGAGATAAACCATCTGTGTGCGCCGATGACCTCGCGCTCCAAACACGCCGGGGTTCAACGAGAAAACACTGCTTCTCATTCAAAGCGTTTACATGCACAATAAAAACCTGATAACCATCAAATCAACTCATTAGAAAAGCTCAACAACACAAGAACAACTGTAAAAACATCACTTACGTGATGTTTTGAAATTGCCAGCGTTTTCTAGGATTTTGGCGTCAAGGCAAAAACATGCATGTAATGAACAACAGGGTTTCTGCAGGTTTTATGAAGGTCAAATTTGAGACTTTTTAATAGCGGTGCTTTTAATAGGTGTGATTTTGAGGCCAATCACAGATTTCCAATTACAAAAAGGAGTATCTGACGATACAATCACCGATACCGATCTTTTTAAAGCCTTATTTTTGATCATGTCGAATTATTTATAGTGAAACTCCAATCAGGATTTTTAGGCATTTTTAATTTGAGGGGTGGAGCGGAGCATTTTTTAGACATTTTTCAAGAATATATATTTATCTCACCTTAAAGGTGCCATAGAATGCATTGATACAATATTTTAACTTGTTCTCTGATATCTACATAGAAGGTATATGGCTTAGGTACGGGCAACAATTCACCAGAAACGGTTTTACAAGTCCATTTACAACCCTAGGATTTGTCCCTAGAATGAAATGGTCTGTTATTACCTTATTTGGAAGGTTCATGAATAATAATTATGAGCTCTGCTCTGATTGGCTGTTTCACAGAGTGGCTGATTTAGCTCTCACACAGCAGGAAGGAAACACATTAATATACGGGGCATTGAAACTGCCGTTTTGAATGCACGATAACTTTTTACTTTCACTTTTGAGATTTGCATCGCACATGCTCTGTGTAACGTTATACTACAGCGGCAGTACTTACCACATTTGACAAGTTTAGATGCTGTCAGCGGTGATCAGGATCAGCAAATCATTCGCCTAACCGTGCTAACCGTGTCCCTTTAGTGGCTCGCCTTATTTTATTAGAACGCCTTTCTTTGTTTTCCGTACCTTTCTGAGTACAGACACCAACCCATCCCTGCACTTAACATGCCCTGCACAACCTATAACATAACATTTATTCCCGTGATCTGCCATTTTCGCTATTGTCCTCGCTTTGTTTTCTTTGTTTTCATACTCACGGTATGTCATGTCCATGTACAGAACTGTTGTTATTCAACTATGCCAAGGTAAATACAGTTTTACATTCTATGGACCTTGAATGTTTGATCATGCATTGCATTTTATTTTTTAGAATTGTGCAACTGTTGCACAAGCCTGATTTCAAACACATTTATCCATTATTTTGATTTCAAATCCAAACATTGTTATAGAAAATGCTTTTTCAGCATTGTGATTACTCTTTTTACACAGTACAGCAGGGTTTCGAAAATCTTACCCTGGAGGGCCAATGCGTTGCAGAGTTTAGCTCCAACCCTGATCAATCTCATCTATACCTGTGATTCTCTAATGATCCTGAAGACCTTCCTTGCGTCCCAGTGTTCATACTATCCATCCTAAATAGTATGTGAGATTACAATAAGTGTGTCCCAAAGCATAGTATGCTAAAAAGAGTATGCCAAAAGTCTCAGGATGGTCTACTATTTCAGGCCGATTTTTGAAATGTGGATCTGTGCACACTCTAATGGCTAATATTGCCCACAATCCATTGCATTTTGGCAAAGGATTCGGTCCAGAACTACAAACACAAATAAAACACGTTAAAAAACTACAAGCATGACGGATGTGCGCAACCGGCCGTTAGGCAGAGATGTTTAGAAAAAGGGGTTAAAGTTACTAATAATAAACATTTAACCTGGTAAAAAATATTTATTTAATGTTATCTGTGCTATATGTGACCCTGGACCACAAAACCAGCCTTAAGTCGCTGGGGTATATTTGTAGCAATAGCCAAAAATACATAGTATGGGTCAAAATTATTGATTTTTCTTTTATGCCAAAAATCATTAGGATATTAAGTAAAGATCATGTTCCATGAAGATTTTTTGTAAAATTCCTACTATAAATATATCAAAATGTAATTTTTGATTAGTAATATGCATTTAATTTTGAGAACTTTAAAGGTGATTTTCTCAGTATTTGGATTTTTTTGCACCCTCAGATTCCAGATTTTCAAATACAGTAGATGTATCTCGGCCAAACATTGTCCTATCCTAACAAACCATACATCAATATAAAGCTTATTTATTGAGCTTTCATATGATGTATACATCTCAGTTTTGTAAAATTTAACCTTATGACTGGTTTTGTGGTCCAGGGTCACATATTTTATCTGCAGTAGAAATGTGAACTTTTATAAACACCCTTTTAAATGCATCATTATGCAGAAAATATGAGCAGAGTTTTCTGCATGACAGACCCGCGAATGTCAGATCAACGTGCTACTTCTCTCTCCAATACGGTAGGATGTTAAATTAAATTAAATGTGGAGGATGTTAACTGTGACAAGATGTTTGACAGGGCAGTTTACTGTGACAGGGTACAGATGCAGTTGTGTGACGTGTTAGTATGTCCCAAAGCTTGCCTACTCTTCTACTACACTCTCAAAAGTGTGTACTTTTTCTTCACCAAAAGAGTACATACTTTAAGGGCGTAGTATATGTATGAACATTGGGACATAGGACTTGATTAGCCTTCTCAGGTGTGTTTGATAGTGTTATGTCTCTTACTGTTCGGGAAGAGGGTTTTTTTCTTTTTCTCTCTCTCTATTAGAGAGTTAGAGCTAAACTCTGCAAAAAAAATGGATTTCTTGGGCCAGATTTGAGGATCCCTGCAGTACAGTAATACAGTACAGTAATCTTTCATAGACAAGTTTAAGCACAAGAAATATAAACACCACATTATTCAATGCTTTTTACTTTTGCATTTACTTCAAGATTGCTCAAGCAAGTTGCAAAACATTTCAATTGCTTATGTTATCACAAAAATTCTAAATAAAAATAACTATTGCATTTAAACCATTTTAGTTTTTTTTTTAATAAATAACATAAAAGATGTGGGTTTAAGTAGACTAAATGACAAAATGACATTAAACTTTGATTTAAATAAACTAACAAATTAAAAAATAAAGCATATGCATGGATTTATCAGTCACAATATGATCAATAACATGCATTTTTAAAAGATAAGGTGAATTTCCATTTCACGCCAACTAAAAATAAATAAGGTGAATTTTGGCTTGTTGATTTTAAATGTGCAAACCAGAATTTGGTAACATCAGAGGTCTGTCATAATCAATGAATCTTAAAGGGTTCGTTCACCCAAGAATTCAAATTGTCCCATGATTCACCCTCAAGCTATCCTAAGTGTATATGACTTTCTTCCTACATTTCAAATACACTGCAAAAATGCTTTTCTAGCTTAGATGTTTTGTCTTGTTTCCAGCCAAAATATCTAAAAATCCTTAAATCAAGAAGGATAACTTTCATAATTAAGTCATAATTAAGTGCGTTTTTGCTTAGAACAAGCTAAATAATCTGCCAATCGGGTAAGCAAAAAAATCTTATTTCAAACAGAAAACAAGATTATTTTTCTTACCCCACTGGCAGATTATTTTGCTTGTTTCAAGCAAAAATGCACTTAATTTTTTCTGAAAACAAGACAATTTTTACTCATCTAGAAAATCCTTCTTGATTTAAGAATTTTTGGATATTTTGGCTGGAAACGAGACAAAAAATCTAAACCAGAAAAGCATTTTTTGCAGTGTACAATTAAAGTTATATTAAAAAGTCTCCTGACTCTTCCAAGCTTTATAATGGCAAAGAATGGGTGTTGAAATTTTGAAGCCCACTAAAGTGTTTCCATCCATCATAGAAAAAGTAATAAATAAAGTAAAAAAGGCATTTGTTCAGTTGGGTGGATCATTTTTTAATGATCGGTGGATGCCCTTTATTGGACTTCAAAATCTCAACACTCATTCACTGCCATTATAAAGCTTGGAAAAGCCAAGGCATTTTTTTATACAACTGTGAATGCACACATCTGAAAGAAGAAAGTCATGTAAACCTAGGATTGCTTGAGGGTGAGTAAATCATGAGATAATTTCCATTTTTGGGTGAACTATCTCTTTAAGGTGCCAAATGTGACAGACATTCAGTTGATGGTTAAATTTTGGTATATTGTTTCCATACGGGAAGCTTTTAAGGCAAACTACCGATTCAACAGGCATAAAAGCTTTACTTCTACGACTTTAAGATGTCTTGAGTAAAAAGCACTTGTTGTTTTTTTAAACGGCTAAAGGACAACTTCACAAATGTCCTCTGACACATTAAGTGCCCTACAGCATTCTAGTGTATATAATTCATGTTCAAATGCCCAAATCTGGTTTGTTCCTGAAGAAAGTGAAACCTCAAAAAACTCCAGGATGTCACGATATTCAAAGTCGTCTTAAATCAGCCTCCCGCTGCCCACTGACAGACGCAAGACGATTGCTGACACGCAGCATCTTAACACAAAGCAAACATGTCAGTGTGCGAGTGTGAACCTCCCGTGGTGCACTTCCTTTTCCTCTGTATGAGACTGTCTCCTCTCATTCATGCAAACACTGTGCTTTACACACATTTGAGCTCTGTCCTGCCATGAATGCAGGATAGGAGCAGACAGCTGACGGGACGCCACCTCTGCTGCCCTCAGCGACGGCGGATCACGTCAGCGTGACTGACACGACTGAGACAGGAATCAATGACGAGACATTTATGGAGTATCATTCATAAACATGAAATAACAAGCAAATATCTACTTTAACTAAGAGTATGAATGTTTTTGTTAAATGCAAATTGATCTGATGCAATTTAAAATAATTTTTGGTAAATTTAGAATGTCTTTAGAATGATTCTCAAAGGAATAGTTTACAGAAAAATGGAAATTTGGTCAATTTACAGTACATAAAAGATATTTTAAAAACGTCTTTTTTTGTTCATACAATGAAACTTAACATCTGTTCCACAGAAAAAAATGTAAGTCAAAACCAATAATTTTTTTTACAAATAAATATTTTTATTCATTGAGGATGCATTAAACGGATCAAAAGGGACAGTAAAAGGCATTTATAATGTTAGAAATGGTTTTAATTTTAATTAAATGCTGCTCTTTTGAACTTTTTATCCATCAAAGAATCCTGAAGAAAATGTATCATAGTTTCCATTAAAAAGATATGAAGCAGAACAACTGTTTTCAATATTGATAATAACCAGAAATGTTTCAAATCAGCATATTAGAATAATTTCTGAAGGATCATGTGACACTGACTGGAGCAATGATGCTGAAAATTCAGCTTTGTCTCACAGAAAAAGAATATATTTTACAATACATTACATTAGAAAACAGCTATTTTAAACTTTAATAATATTTTACATTTTTACTGTTTTTACATAATGTTCAGCATTTTAACATTTAAAAAAATCTTACCGACCCTATGTATAGTACATACAGTTGAAGTCAAAAGTTTACACACACCTTGCAGAATCTGCGTTATTTTTTATTTAGTACTGACCTGAATACAATATTTCACATAAAATATGTTTACATATTGTCCACAAGAGAAAATAGTAGTTAAATTTATAAAAATGACTTTGTTTTATAGTTTACATATGGTTGTTCTTCCGAAAAATCATTCAGATCCCACAAATTCTATGGTTTTTCAGCATTTTTGAGTATTTGAACCCTTTCCAACAATAACTGTATGCTTTTGAGAATCATCTTTTCACACTGAGGACAACTGAGAGACTCACATGCAACTATTACAGAAGGTTCAAACGCTCACTGATGCTCCAGAAGGAAACACAATAAGAGTCGGGGGGTGAAAACTTTTGAATGTGAAGATCAGGGTAGATTGAACTTATTTTGCCTTCTGGGAAACAAGTATCTTCCATAGCTTCTGAAGGACAGTAATAAATGAAAAAAATATGATATTTAAGCAAAATAAGAAAAATGCACACATTTTCATTCTGTTCGAAAGTTTTCACCCCCAGCTCTTAATGCATTGTGTTTCCTTCAAGAGCATCAGTGAGGGTTTGAACCTTCTGTAATAGTTGCATATGAGTCCCTCAGTTGTCCTCAATGTAAAAAGATGGATCTCAAAATCATACAGTCATTGTTGGAAAGGGTTCAAATACACAAAATCCTGAAAAACCAAAGAATCTGTGGGAACTGAATGACTTTTCTGAAAAACAGTGGACAGTTTAACTGTTAAGGAAAAAAAAAAAACACAACTGTGGAGTATTCAGGTAACAACACAGTATTATTCAGTCTTAATCAACATTTTGCAGATTGTAGAGTTGCATTTATAATTTGTAATGTATGAATCACTGTGTGAACCGCTGAGCTACATGACTCTTCAACCACAAAAAATTAAACAACCACATTTAATCGTTGCTTTTATGAATGCATCTATTGAACAAGCCTTTCTAAGGGATCCGCCCTGGCGGTAAACAGATCAGCGCAACTTACAAAGTGTTTATTCTGTTAAAACAAAGCGTGAGAGAAAACATAGACCGAGTTTTGATGACCGAATCCAGCCGTGGCCAACACCAGCCACGCTTACCATTAACTAAAGTGGGATAAATGACCTGTCAGAAGCAATACCAGCTCTTATGTTTTTTCCAATTACACGCCCACGCGTGTGAATCCCAGTCCCTGCGTCTATTGATTTTAACCGCCCAAATTTGCAATTCAGATCGGGATGACGAGGCCAGGCCGGGATGATGAACAGCACGATCTCCTCCGTGTTGATAAACACGTGTAACATTATCCCGCAGTCGGTCGCCGCGTGGAAGTGCGGCAGTGTGTGAGCCGGAATCATCCACCCGTGAGACCCAGATAGCATCCAAACAAATCTGAGGGAAACATATTAAATATTGAACTGCTTATCTGACTTATTGCACACATAATGATGAGTTATGGCATGTGCCAGAGGGCTGTAGCAAAAGAGAACTGAAATTAAATGAGATATATAAATATAAATTACAGCTCTCTAAGTGGAACATTAGGAGAAGCCTTAAAGAATGAAATAATGTCTGGGCGACCAGACGTCACGTTGTTCCCGGGATGGTTCCTTAGTACTTACTAATACGCACAATAACCTTTAATGTTGAAAGAAAAATCACAAATGAGATATTTTGCATGCACATTAAAATGATTTCACCTCAATAGATTATATGAGATAAAATTAGGAGCATGATGTATCTCCTAAATAATAAAAAAAAAAATACACTATTAGATGAAAAACTTGAGCTTAAAAAATCATATGAAAAATAGGAATGTTGACTGGGCAAAAAATAAAATAAAATAAATAATAAAATTACAAATAAAAATTAAAGCTGCGAGCAGCGATGAACGGGCCCTCGCACCCGGGCTCACCGCCGACCGGTGGCTTCATGAAAACAGCAAACGGTGGGCAGTATGCTTTTAATACAGTAAATGTAGGAGAAATATGTCAAAGTCACTTAAATGTGCCAAACTTGCCGCTGCCAGCTGGTGGCGCTATGCCTATAACTGATTATTGGCATGTAGATGTGTTCAGGCCAGCACTATTATCAAACATATGAAGTTTGGTGCAGATTGACCTTGGTATGTTTGAGTTAGTGAAATATATGAGATATCCTGCTGCCAACAGGTGGCGCTATGATAATATCTGAATATTGGTCTTTAGGTGTCTTCAGGCCAGGACTCTTACCAAACCTGTGAATTTTGTGGCAGATCAGACATTTTCAGGCTAAGTTATAACCACTTCTATGTCTATGCAGAAACATCAAACTTTGTCAGGCCACCACGGACATGCCCTTTAATGAAAACTCAAGATCTTCTCAATTTAACATCTCTAAGGCTTCAAGATCAGACTGACCAAATATAATGTTGATTTAACTAAATGCAATCAATGCAAGGACTTCAGATAAATGCCAACTGTGAACCAGTATGCTACAAATGATGATAAGAACATGATTCATGATGATAGCAAAATGTTAATATTGCTTCCTTTACATCCACCACTTCTGCTTAAATGTCATTGTTACCTATCTGTACAATTTTTGTGTGGATATTGCTTTGCTGGTGACTCCTGTTATAAGACATCACTCTTAAGTGCTACATAACTAATAATCAATAAGGAAGATGGTGCCCAGTTGGCACATGCATTCACAGTAATCCTCTGCTAGTTTGGATTTTAAGTTTACAGAATTGAAAGGGTTACACTTTAAAATCAACACACAGACACATACACACAAAATATAAAATGTTGCCATCCAGTTTCATTTGTTAAAATTAACTATATTAGTTAACATGACCAATAAATAAATAGCATTTATTAATGTTAATTAATATTAAGCTAAAAAAAGTATTCATATAAAGTTTATGTACTGTGAATTAACATGAACATGAACACAGTTCATGTGGGTGTACAGCAATACACAATAAAGTGCTCTATAAACTCTTCATTCTTTCAAAATATCTTTAAAAATCAATTTGAGTATTTTAACGGGGTAATATATATATATTTATAACTGATCTTAAAATTATGGTTTTCAGATGTTTTGAAGAGATAACAATAACGTTTGTTTTGTTGTCAAAGTTTGTCATATTTTTTTATTATTATTATTTTATATTCAATAAATAACACTATGTAAATATTGTCTATCAATGAAGATAAATTGATCATGCTAAAAAGTTGTATTTTTTTAAATCTTTTGCTATGTGACTGAATAGGACAAGTTCATGGTACAGTTAAGTAAAAAATAAATAAAAAACAACAACTGCAAAATACGAACAATGAAAGACAAAGTGACCTTTTATATTTTCTCAAAATATCAGACTCTCAAAGATCAGACATATTTATGTAATTAAAATACATATGTGCATTTTTTGTTCAAAGATGGTCTGTAGGATGGCTCTCTACTCTGTCACCCTCTCTGCCTCTCACCCCTCCCCCTGCAATAATGAGCTTCTCTGTGCCTGACTGAACGCACACACATACTGTAGAGACATTCACCAGAGTGACAGCAGGATTCTGAGTTATTTTTTTAATTTTCTTTAATTCATTGAAGCTTGTATAAAATTAATATTTCAAGCACTTGCTCAGAATGATTAGATCTCTGTGTGAAAAAAGTTTTAAAGAGTTTGGATGCTGCACTTTAAAGATATAAAAAATTAGGGTTATGTTTTTTACTATATCTTTAAAAAATCACCACGTCAACACCGTTCGAGATATCCAAAATCCGCTCGCAATTTAACATCTTCAGAATCTTCTCTTCATGTTAAAAAAGTTTGGTGTGAACAGCTGGTTGTTCTTAGGAGTAGTGTGAATTTGTTTACTACCTGATTTTTCAAAAAATCCACCTTCAAATCAAAATAGCCGGCTTTCTGTTGGTCTTAGCTAATGAGTTTGATTTAGAAAGTTGTCCAGATTGATGAGAACAATATATGTACAGAGTTTGGTGACTGTAGGAAAAACTAACCCCCCAACTTTTGTCAAAAGATGGCGCTATAGAGTGCCTGCTCCACGCCCATTTATGACCTTTTGCCAGTGTCTAACTATCATTAATATTGATGTGTGTGTTGAGTTTCATGAAATTCTAAGCATGTTATCTGCCTCGAAAAGACAGGAATGTAATTTTAAAGTTTGACACGTTGCCATGGCAACAGCATTTGATTTATCATCGACCCCTTTACATATTCTTATCGGCCGTGTTTTGACATGATTTTGATGAAGTTTAAAGAAAATCGAGTAAAATTAAGAGGCTGATTTCAAAGCATTTTGAAAATGACACGTTTCCTGCTGCCAGTTGGTGGCGCTATAACTTTGACTCATAATAGTCACATTTATGGAATCGGCATCATACAAGGAACAAACTGGTGAAGTTTCATCAGAATCAGGCAATGTGTGCAACAGTTATTAGACACTTCCTGTTTCTCATTTCTCGCCATAACTTTGTCGCCTTGCCACGGCCAAACCGTTCGAGATATCAAAAATCTCCTCGCAATTTAGCGTCCCCAATGCCTTGAGATCATGCTGACCGAGTTTGGTGACAATCCCATGGAATTCCTGGGAGGAGTACGTTAAATTCCAGAGCATGCGCTTTTTAAACAGCCCTAAATATCTCACTTCCTGTTGCGTGGAGCCCATGACATAGAGTACAAAAGTTGTTCAGCTCGATGAGTTCTATATGTGTACCGAGTTTCATATGAGTACGTGCAAGTATGTGTGCGCAGTACATCAAGTTTTCAAACTGTGTTCCAGGGGGCGCTGTAGATGCCCTGAACCACGCCCGGGTCCCAGCCTCTGTGGCGTCCGGACGACGGCAGATTCCAACGTGTGTGCAAATTTTCAAGAGTTTTTGAGTATGTTAAGGCCCCCAAAAGTGCCCCAACGGTTGAAAAAAAATAAAAATAAAAAAACAAAAAAAAACAAATAAGAATCCTTAGAAGAACAATAGGGCCTTCGCCCTTTTGGGCTCGGGCCCTAATAATAACTAAAATAAAATAAGTTGAACTTGAAGTGCAATTACTAAAAAAAATAATAATTGCAAAGCATGATAGAAAATTATTATAATGGTAATTAAAATGAAAATAAAACCTGAAAATATAAAAATAAAAAGCTAATTTAAAATATTAATAAAACATTGTTTTTAGTAGCCTATCACTGATATATTGTTAAAGTGTTTATTAATATTTAATTTATTAGTTATTAAAATGTATTACATTATAACATGATATTATAGTATATTAGTTTATAAAAATTGTATTTTCTATTTCTATTTCAATTTTACAAGTAATTAATACTTTTATTCAGCAAGGATATTAAATAGATAAAAAGTGATATTAAAGACTATATATATATATATATATATATATATATATATAATCTCAATTTCCAAAAAAAAAAAAAAATGACATTATAATTATATATATATATATATATATATATATATATATATATATATATATATATAATTATAATGTCATTTTTTTTTTTTTTTTTGGAAATTGAGATTTATACATCATCCGAAAGATGAATAAATAAGCTTTCCATTGATATTGGTTTGTTATTATAGGACAATATTTGGCTGAGATACAGCTATTTGAAAATTTGGAATCTGAGGGTGCAAAAAAAATTCAAAATACTGAGAAATTCACCTTTAAAGTAGTCCAAATTAAGTTTTTAGCAATTCATATTACTAATCATATTACTAAATTAAGTTTTGATATATTTAGGGTAGGAAATTTACAAAATATCTTCATAAAACACCTTTACTTAATATCCCAATGATTTTTGGCATAAAAGAAAAATAGATATATTTTTTTTTATGGTTCAGGGTCACAAAGCAGAATTAATGTTATTTCAAGTAATATATTTTTGAATGGTTTTAGTTTTAGTTAACGATAACAACCCTGATATAAATAAATACTAAAACAGGACTGAATTGAATCAATCTGTCCAGATCATTAGGAGCATCTGGAACAGGATTAGTTACGCATAAATACTTATATGTGACATCAAACATGGTAAAACTTAATTGCATGGCATTTCACACAGATAGAAAACCAAGAGCATACACAAACATGCCAAAAGAGAGCCTTGTTTTAATTTTGTGATTTGTTACAGACACTTTGGATTTCATGCTCTGAGTTCTTGAAACAACAGCTACAATGTTTTAAATAGAGCTTTAGATGGCATACACACAAAAAGGCTCATCTAGAAATTATTATTTGTTTAGCCAAGCAACAAATATAAACGAGTGGGTTTTAATTCCACAAGATGTTTGGATCAACTATGTATTGGACTTGACTCTTTTGGATCCTTAAATGGCCCCTAAAAATCTGTGCCAGAGATCAGCTACAAAAAAAGAAAAGAAAGAAAGGTAAATGCAGTTTTCGACTAGTCAAAATGTCCAAAATGCAGTAATCTGCAAGAGGACGAGATCTGGCCGCAGTGAAAAGAACAGCCCTGCAGGATAAAGAGCACAGTCTCTTGAACTGAGAAAAGCACTCACTGACAGATGGGTACAGAGAGCCGAGGCTGATGGGTAAATGGCCATCGCAGCGGAAGCTTCAGCACAACCTCTGCCCACACACACAGACACAAAGACCTGCCTGAATAGAAGCCCTATCACACACCTGCTGCTCCACCAAACCCTTTCATTACGCAGGAAAGGGCCATCTCACCTCTCCGCTGGTGGCTACGGCTGGATGACTCTGATATGAGAGATGTACATACTGTACACACCACTGACTAGAGATTGGGAAGCTGCTTTACAAATGGAGATCCCAAAGCTGCAAATGTGTCATTTAAAACAGCCATTATTTAAAAATAATTGGCTAAAAATTGGTAAAAAAAACTTGTTTCCAGTCAAAATATCTAAAAATTCTTAAATCATAAAGGATTTTCTAGACAAGTAAAAATTATTGTTTTGTTTTCAGAAAAAACAAGTAAAAATTAAATGCGTTTTTGCTTAAAACAAGCTAAGTAATCTGCCAGTGGGGTAAGAAAAATAATTTTGTTTTTTGCTTTCCCCATTGGCAGATTTTTACTCATCTAGAAATTTTTTTGGATATTTTGGCTGGAAACAAGATAAAAAATCGAAGTAAGAAAAACATTTTTTGCAGTGTTTATTGCTCAAGGATGCATTCAAATGATCAAAAGTGATAGAATCTTTTGCAACATTTTAAATGTCTTTACTATTTCAAATAAATGCTGTTCTTTTGAACATTCTATTTATCAAAAAATGTATCACATTGATAATAATATATTAGAATGATTTTTAAATGATTTAAAAATGTAGCTTTGCATCACAGGAATAAATTACATTTGAACATATATTATGATTCAGAACAGCTATTTTAAATTGTAATAATATTCCAAATTTAACTGTGATTTTATCAAGCAGGAACTGACTCAATCTTGAAAAATAATTTATTTACGACAGAGGAAGAGCATAAAAGATATTTAAAATGTTACAAAAGATTCTATTTCAAAGAAATGCTTTTCTTTTGAACATTCTATTTATCAAAAAATTCCAAAAAAGGAAATGTGTCACATTGATTATAATCAACATACTAGAATGATTTCTGAAGGATCATGTGACACTGAAAACTGGAGTAATGATGCTGAAAATTCAGCTTTGCGTCACAGGAATAAATTACATTTTAGCATATATTATGATTGCGAATAGTTATTTTAAATTTAATAATATTTCACAATTTTACTGTATTTTAAATAAAATAAATACATTTTTTTTTAAATATTTTTAGACCCCCCAAATTGTAGGCTGAGACTTACTGCACTTTAATCAAGCAGGAACAGACTCAATCTTAAAAAAATAAGTAATTCACGACAGAGGAAGAGCATAAAAGATATTTAAAATGTTACAAAAGATTCTATTTCAAATAAATGCTTTTCTTTTAAACATTCTATTTATCAAAAAATTCCAAAAAAGGAAATGTATCACATTGATAATAATCAGCATACTAGAATGATTTCTGAAGGATCATGTGACACTGAAAACTGGAGTAATGATGCTGAAAATGCAGCTTTGCGTCACAGGAATAAATTACATTTTAGCATATATTATGATTGCGAATAGCTATTTTAAATTTTAATAATATTTCACAATTTTACTGTATTTTAAATAAAATAAATACATTTTTTAAAATATTTTTAGACCCCCCCAAATTGAAAGCTGAGACTTACTGCACTTTAATCAAGCAGGAAAAGACTCAATCTTAAAAAAAAAAATAAGTAATTCACGACAGAGGAAGAGCATAAAAGATATTTAAAATGTTACAAAAGATTCTATTTCAAATAAATGCTTTTCTTTTGAACATTCTATTTATCAAAAAATTCCAAAAAAGGAAATGTATCACATTGATAATAATCAGCATACTAAAATGATTTCTGAAGGATCGTGTGGCACTGAAGACTGGAGCAATGATGCAGAAAATTCAGCTTTGCATCACAGGAATAAATTACATTTCAACATATATTATGATAGAGAACAGCTATTTAAAATTGTAATAATATTTCACAATTTTACTGTATTTGTAATAAAATAAACACATTAAACACAGACTCAATCTTGAAAAATAAGTAATTCACAACAGAGGAAGAGCATAAAAGATAAAAGATGCTAAATACAAACATGCCTTGATTAATCATGCATGACAAAACTAGGAACATTTCTTCAGAAAGTACATTTTAGCACACACTCGACCGGATCTGCTCTACGCTCACGGAGACACAACAGCTGTGAAAGTCTCTCCTCAACTCGAGGATTATATAACCGATATGCACCTAACCTCCGGTGTCAAAGCGGTTCAGTTATCTACAGAGGTGGACTCACAAGTCTATTTTCATCGTTTCTAGCCCGAGGTCAAGCTTTCTGGGGCTGTTTATGCTTGTTATGAGAAGCTCTTGCCCACTAGTATCTTCATCTCCATCTCGGTTCTCCTCTGCGAGTGGGGTTTGCACTGAACTCACACACCATAATCACAGATTCAGCAGCAGAGCCTCCCACACAGGTCTCAACACTCCAACAATAGAGCTATGTTTAGATTTGCACAACATTTAGCCAACAAAAGGCCGTATCGCAGACCTCGCAAAGTTTCTCTACGCCTTCACGCTAGCAGAACAACTTGAAACAAAACTAACACAGACCTATTTATGCATTTCACCTGAAAGCAAACTCACTGATGCAAAGTTCAAATAATCATAGCATGCTTTTCACAAAACGAACATGGAAGAATTGCAAAGAGCAGTGCTTCTCTGCAATATATACGGTGCCTTGCGAAAGTATTCAAATGCAATCTACACTCTATAAACCATAATGACAAAGTGAAAAACATGTCTGTAACAACTTTGCAAACTTATTAGAAGTAAAACACTAAAATGATTCCATTGCATAAGTATTCATACCCTTTTCTGGAACACTTGAAATTAGGTCAGAAGCATTCATATTGCTTGTAGATGCTACTACACTTTGAGTGAAGGTAACCTGTGGTTAATTCAATTGAATGGGTATGATTTGGAAAAGCACACACCTCTCAATAAACATCTGAAACAGCTAAAAATGCATATCAGAGGAAAAACCAAGCCCTGAGGTCAAAAGAACTGCCTGCAGAGCTCAGAGACAGCATTGCATCAAGAAGACACACATTTGGGGAAGAGTTCAGAAAAAAAATTCTGCTGCATTGAAGGTTCACAGAAGCATGTAGCCTCTATTATCCAACTATTATCTGGCCAAACTGAGCATTCAATGAGGAAGGGTCTTGGTTAGACTGAAACAAAATGTGCAACAGGTTTTAAATTTTGAAAAATTGGTTGATTTTTGATGCAGAACAGAGTCTTGAGTTTTGAATCGACTGAACTGATTCAAATGAATGTTTTTGTTTCTGAAGTTTAAAAAAGAGACTGTTGGAAATGTCTTACAGTCTCATAGCATTAGACAAGAAAGGAATCAAAAGGTAAGGAAATGCACTAAATAAAATTTGCAATACAATCACTGGGGGGACTAACATTGAAATCATTATTTGGGTGAAAACCATTGAAAATCTTGTTTATCATCTGCATCCAACATTTATTTCCATTGTCTTAAGAGACATTCGAACGAATACACAATGACATCATTTTCATATTCAAGTTTGAAAATCACTAAAATATTCTGGAGAATAAAAATGTTTGATTTTTTTTTGCACAACAGAATCTGTTTTGAATTGATTGAAGTGATTCAAATGAGTCAAACATTCCAATTCTAATTAATTGCTTCTGAAGTTTAAAAAGAGACGATCTCTTATAGTCTCATAGCGTGAGACAAGAAAGGAATCAAAAAGGAAGAAATGCATTAAATAAATAATGCCATTCAATCACTGCAATATCCATGATGCTGGTTTCAACACCGAAATCATTATTCAATGAGATAAACAATGAGACAATTTTCATATTCAAGTTTGTAGATCTCTAATCTATGCTGGAGAATGAATTGTTTGATTTTTGATGCACAACAGAGTCCATTTTGAATGAGCTGAACTGATTCAAACAAACCAAGTGATCAGTTGAACTGATTTAAATGAACTGAATAAACATTCCAGTTGTGTTTTTGTTTCTTAAGTTTAAAAAAGAAATGGTTGGAAATGTTTTCTAGTCTTATAGCTTAAGACAAGAAAGACTAACATCAACTAAGACAAAATAAGTTGAACTGATTCAAATGAATCAAATGATCAGTTGAACTGATTCAAATGAATCAAACATTCCAATTCCAATTGCGTTTTTGTTTAAGTTTAAAAAACAAATGGTTGGAAATGTCTTCTAGTCTTATAGCTTGAGACAAGAAAGGAAAACAGACAAAGACTAAAACCACTAGTCAACATTCATTTCAATTGTTTTAAAAGACATTAAAATGAATAAACAATGATATAATTTTCGTCCAGCTTGTAGATCTCTAAAATATGCTGGAGAATAAATTGTTTGATTTTTGATGCCCAACAGAGTCCATTTTGAATGAGTTGAACTGATTCAAATGTAGCAAATGATCAGTTGAATTGATTCAAATGAATCAAACATTCCAATTCCAATTGCGTTTTTGTTTCTTAAGTTTAAAAAACAAATGGTTAGAAATGTCTTCTAGTTTATAGCTTAAGACAAGAAAGGAATAAAAAAGAACAAAAAATGCATTAAATAAATAATGCAATACAATTACTGCAATATCCACGATGCTGTTTTCAGGAAAAGACCAACACTGAAATCATTATTTAGTGAAATCCATTGAAAATCTTGCTTGCCATCTGTAGTCAACAGTCAATTCCATTGTTTTAAGAAACATTAGAATGAATAAACAATGACATCATTTTCATATTCAAGTACAAAAGCTGCAGAATGAAACCAATCCAATTATAATGCCGTTTTTGTTTCTTAAGTTTGTTTCTTAAGTTTAAGACTGCTGGAAATCTTCAAGTCCCATAGCACGAGACAAGAAAGGAATCAAAAAGAAAGAAAATGCATTAAATAAATAATGCAATACTGTTTTCAATGCCATCAAAATCAGTTTGAATATAAAATGTATAAATATGTGAATGTTTCGTCTAACCCATATGCAAACTGGTTCCATCTCGCAGAAATTCCATTTAAAGTGAAGAATGGTTCATGCTCACTCAAGTGTTCCTCGAGGAGATGAGCTGAAAATTCCTTAACAAGATCCATGACATCAGAAATGAGTGCATTCATCTCCTGATGGCGATTCGTCCATGCTTACTGAACAAGACTGATCGTGGTGCGAAAGAGAGGAAGGTGAATATGACCACACGCTACTGAACACAAAACAAGCCATCAGACACTTCAGAGGCAAAATACTGTGAAACGAACTGTCCTGCTTCTTCAATTACAAGGAACAGTTCAAACAAAAATGAGAATACTGTCATTTTCTCACCATCATGTCATTCCAAATTTGCATGACATCTTCATGCTGAAAAACAAGGGCTAGCCGACTGTCTGAACTGTTCTCTTTCATATAATGCAAGTGGAGGGAGGCCAAGGCTTCAGAAAGGACAAAAAGCATCTTAAAACAAGTCCACATGACCGAAATGAGGAAAAGACTAACACCGAAATCATTATTCAGTGAAAACCATTGAAAATCTTGCTTGACATCTGTAGTCAACATTCATTCCCATTGTTTTAAGAGACATTAGGATGAATAAACAATGACAGCATTTCTATATCTAAGTTTGTAAATCACTAAAATATGCTGGAGAGTCAAATTGTTTGATTTTCAGAGTAACTCCAGCTGCTTTATTCCCCCTCCATTCTGAAATAAAATGATTAAAATATGCAAATATACACTGCCAGTCAAAAATTTAGAACAGTAAGATTTTTGATGTTTTTAAAGAAGTCTCTTATGCTAACCACGCCTGCATTTATTTAAAACAAAGTACACTGTTAAAAAAAAAACTAATTTTACAGAAAATAACTGTAAATTTTTTACAGTAGTTTTCTGTTATTTCAAGTTACATTCAAAACTTAGTGAGATTACTAACAATATCTGTAAACTAACAACTTGACTGTTATTTTAGGTCCTTTTTCATTAAATACAAATTACAGTATTTTTTCTTTTTTATACAGAAAAAATACTGTATTATTTTTACAGTATTTTTTGTGTTATTTTAAATTATGTTAAAAACTTTGTAAAATTACAAACAATATCTGTAAATTAACAACTTAATTGTTATTTTAAGTATTACTCAATTAATGACAAATTACAGGAATTCTCTTTTTTATTATACAAAAAATTATTGTATTTTTTACAGTATTTTTTTTTGTTTTCTTAAACTACTTACATATTGATGTAAAATTACAAAAACAATCTGTAATTAAATAATGTTGCTCATTAAGGTTTATGTCCATACTAACAATTTAATGTTATTTTTGTAATTTGAAAGTAAATCTTATTAGATTTATATTTAAGGTGTATTTTGCATTAAAACTCTGTAATTTTAAATAAAACAGAAGTAGAATATATATAAAATAGAAAATCAGTCTTAAAATCCACAAATCCTGTAACCATGCACTAAAAATGTATTGCATTAAAAATTGTTTATTTTTATAAAGAACAAATTAACCAATAAAGAGCGAATGTATAATTTATTTGCAGAAGTCAAGTCAAAAAGCAATACCACAGTAGTCCAAATGACAATACGTTTGCAGTCGCAGTCCTCTCTGGTGGAATATACAGTAGGATAATAATGTAGTGTGAGGAGCAGGGCATCATTTAAGTTGTTAAACGCTCAAAACACTAGTATCCCGAATTCACTTTCACTATCGCTCAGTTGACGTGCTTTTCCTTTTTAAAACACGCATTACCGGTGGAAACACTGCAAGTCACAATCTATGACGGTACCGGCGACAGCCAATGAGCGTTTGATTATCGCTGCTGTTAATTATTCTGGCCAATGACTAGTAGGGAGCCGTCAGAGCCATACAGAGAGAGAGTTGCGACAACGGAAGTCCAAAACGCTCGATCGTCACGTGATACACGCAGCCCTCAAATAGTTCCAGGAAGTTCATAGCGGCCAATTGGAATACATTGAGTTAGAGGGACAGAACAGCAATTTTTGGTATTTAGTTGACAAAAAATGATTTATTGACATTATTTATAAAATAATGTATACATGTATACGTAGTATATATATATGTAGTCGTAATAGTGTTGGTTTTAAAAGATAAAAACCGCTAATATTTGAGGATTAATGTGGTTAGCGATCCGTACCTGCCTTGTTAACATATTTAAGGCTGAAGTTACCATGGTAAAAGTCCGTGTTTGCTATATAAACAACATCGTGGTCTTTTACCAAGTAATTCAGCCTTTATATATAAATACAATTATTTATATATGTGCGTGTGTTCTTACGGCTTGTATGTTAATCAAGTGCAATCACATCTTAATGTTTATTGTCGTTTTACTAATCTCATTGTAAGTGTTAAATTTGTTGTCTTTTTTAAATTAATTCCAAATAAGTAAAGATATTTTAAGATTAAGTGAAAATTAATCTTGATTAAGGTTTTTGATTCTTGTGCACCCCTCAATTATTAATATCTAAAAATGTATTTGTAGTATATTCAAATTGAAAAAAAAAATTAAAACATTTTTACACATTAAATCATATATTTTATTTATGTTGAGTTTTGTTATGCACATATTTACAGAAATCAATTTAGACATTTATAATAAATTATAAACCAAGTTGTCCTTGAACAGTCTCCATTACAGTGGGAGTGCACCAGTTACGTAAAGCAGAGTGAATGTATGGTTACTCTACTGATCTGGTGAGGAGAGAAAAAATGATGCATCAAGTTTTGTTCAATTTACATTTATTTGTATGGCACTTTTTAGTATACACATTGTTTCTAGCAGCTTTACAAATAAGAGCTCTGTTAACAGGCGTATCTGTTTTCCTGTAATGTCCATATTGCAGAAATGTTCTGAAATTAAGCTATACAAATCATGCAGTTAAGTAACGTCACGTAATCAGAAACAATGAACAAATTAAAGCATGATGTGATCATGTTGATTACAATGCAAGGGCAATTTATCAGTTTTGTATGTTTATTTAGAGTCTGCTTCATCTGAAGTCCTCTAAAGTGTTGGCGTCATCTCTTCACAGGTGCTGGTCATCTGAAGTCTTCATAAAAAACTGGATATAGTCAGCAGGAGCAATCTATAGATTACATTAACAAAATGTTATGTAATCATACTTAGGAGCTGGCACTGTTTTACTTCAGGTGGTTCTTGTTCTGAAAGCAGGATAGAGAAGGAGAATAACAGGAGAAATGGTTTTGTGTTGCTTCATCACTGTTCAGTCCTGTGGCATCACTGATCCTTCACACAGTAGTTCTATAGTAGCTAAGACGTTTTAGTGTAAAAACAGTAATAACATACAGGTTTACAGTGATTACTGCTATAATACAGCAGTGGTGTGTATATATATATATATAGCCTAGCATGATTCTGAAATTAAAATAGCTCGCCTATTTTAAAATTTTCATTCTCACTTAGGTCAATCAGCATTCATTGCAATAAATCCAGAACTTTTAAGTAGCTCCCATCAGCAAAAATCCTGTTTAAAAGCCTTAATTACACAATGATGGAAGAAACTGCACGGACATAATGCATAACATCCCGTAAATCTACTAATTAAGTGAGAAATAATGTAATAATAATCTGTTTTAATGCACAAGTTAAATTGATTAGCTGTGCTGATAGTATACAGTTTTGTTCTATAAATGTCTTACCGTTTAAAAGTTGATCACAGCGGTCTCTTCTGCTGCATCTCTATGGCGCTGATATTATTAGCGCGAACTTCCGGGAACTATTGAGCGTCTCCACGATCCGCCATTGCTGTAAAAAAAATGGTCCATTGGCGTCAACGGAGTTGTCGCAACTCTCTCTCTGTATGGCTCTGGGAGCCGTTTCCCGGTCCAATTTGAATATGCTGCTGATCGGCTTCTTGTACAGTCTGCTTTGGTCGCTCCTCCAGCAACGGATTATTTTACGTCTGACTGTTTAATTCATATTTTGAGCGAGTTTTGGTTGTGGAATGAAGATTGAGAACAAACAAACGCGAATATGGACTTTTTCCAGCAGCTAAAGATCATGCAAACTGCAAAAGGTAAGTACCCTTTACTATTATATAAAGTTCTATAGACTGTTACGCTAGTTATATTAAGATACAGTTTACTGAAGTGATATACTAATCGCGATTACATATCTTAGTATCCTACCAGTGTGTGTTACTGTGTTTTGTTAGTATGAGCTAATACTGTTAGCTGCGGCTAGGCGGTAACGTTATATTTATGTCTTACCGAATATAGCTATGAAGTGAAAGAAATCTGCACCTCACTTGAATAGTCAAATACAGACAGTTTACTTAAGTACTTGCCTTTGTATTAGTCCTATTGTTTGTAACGTTAATTTGCTACTTTGATCGTATGTTGAATGAAATACAATATAATAAATAACTATTCTGTAATATATTAGTATTGTGAAATAATATGGTCATATCGTGCACCCATGCTAGTTTTAAGATCAAACTCACAAAATGTGACAGAACTTCAAAATGAGTAACCTAAGAACACTGTGAACTCATCTGACAGAGAGAGGACCTGAGTGAAAGCATGATCATTGGACTCCATGGAGAAGAATACTAGATGTAAACCAGGATTTTGGATCAACTGTGCAGATTTGGTATGGAGCTGGTGAGTACATTTTTGCAAGCCCATGTCTGTCAGTAAGTAGATAGTGTTTTATCAAACTAATACATTTTAATGTAATTAATTGATTGTGTGTGTGTTTCCCCCTTATGATCCAGAAGTTTTTGGAATGAAAATCTTCTACATGATCTTCAGAGGAAGTAAGTATTCATTTCTAACATTAAGAATCTACATCATGTCATTCTTAACATTAAGACACACTAACATTAATTTATTTTTCTTTTTTCAAATTTTTTTTTTTTAAATTTTTTTTTTTTTTTACCCCCAGCTGATTACTGACCATTTGGAGGAGGACTGCTCTTTATCTGGTGTGTCTGTCACTTCTGGTGAAGAGTCATGGACCTTTTGTTGTATGTTTTGGTTTTACTTATTCTCACACTACATTAATTATCAGAGCTACAGTGGTGCCAAAAATTATTAGAACACTAGTATTTTAACTAACTAACCAGTGCCTTAACTAATGGTTTAAACTGAACTATTTCTATCATTTGCTATAGTGTGTCAGTATGAAATATCAGTTTACATTTCCAAGCGTTCATTTTGCCATTAATTATAATAATCAGTGACACAAGGAGTATGAAAACAGACAGTGCTTCACACAGAGGTCTAATCTCATCATCTAAATCCAGAAGAACTGTGGCAACATCTCCAAGATGCTTAAAGAAACCTACCAGCAAAGCAGTACTGTTAAAAGTTTTAAGCACTTGTGTACAAATTCTGTAAAATGAGAATGTTGATAAATATCATAAATGTCAAAAATGTTATATGTTTTCTTTATCAGTTAACTTCTTTTGACCATCATCTTGTGTTTAAAGCAGCTTTTGCACAAGGTGCACTTGCGGATAGTTTTTCAGGTTTGCAGGTGGATAGTTGGTGGATAGTTTTTCAGGTTTGCATACTCTCTTGAAGTATCTTGGAGATGTTGCCACAGTTCTTCTAGATTTAATCTGTCTCAGTTTGTTCTGTTTCTTCATGTCATTCTGTGCAGAATGGATGATGATAAGATCAGATCATGTTTGGAGCACTGGCTGTTGTCAAACAAAGATCTTACTGGATCATTACATTTAATGGCAAAATTAATGTTTAGAAATATAAAATAAAATTACCCATTGAAACACTACAGCAAAAGATAGACATAACTGAATTAAAATCATTTTTAGCTGGTAAAAATACTAGTGTTCTAATAATTTTGGACACCACTGTATATGGAGCCCAAGGATTAAGATAAAATGATGTGGATGAGATAGAAATGCATTTTTAGTTTAGTTTCTCCTTGGAGCTCTGAATAACTGGTTATGAAAAGTTCAATAATCTAAATTTAGATCTGAAACTAATAAAATTGTTAATCTTGACAATTTTGTAGATGTACTGGTTTTGTATTTATTCAGTTCTAAAGGACTAGTTCAATTCTGATACAAATATTTCCTGCTGATAAATTACTCACCCCTGTGTCATTCAAGATGCTCGTGTCTGTCTCTTTTTCTGTCGAAAAGGTTTTTGAGGAAAACATTCCAGGATTTTTCTCCATATTTCAATGGGAGCCAACGGGTTGAAGGTCCAAAATTAATTAATTAATAAAAAATTAATTGTCAATGCAGCTTCAAAGGGCTCTACATCATCCCATCCAAGGAATAAGGGTCACTGGGAACTTGTAAAGCCCTTTGAAAGCTGTATTGAAATTTTGAAACCTTTATCCTTGACCTTAATCCCACTGAAGTCCACTACATGGAGAAAAATCCTGAAATCTTTTCCTCAAAAACTTTAATTTCTTTTCGACTTCAAGAAAGAAAGATATGAACATCTTGGATTACATGTGGAATTATCAGGAAATATTTTCTAATAGTTTTAAGTTAAACATATATTTAATTAAACGTTTTGATGAAACTGTCCCATGTTATTTTAATGTAATTGTGCTGTATTTCTTAAATTGCTGAAATGTAAAATGTTAATTTTATATGGCATTTGCACAGACTTTGTATTGCAGACTGTTTTTTGTCTTTTAAATAAAACTGTTAATTTTCCACCTTGAGCATGCTTTGACACTTTATTGAAGGTTTTTTATTGTAATGATTTGTGAAATAACAGTGTTTCTCTGTAGAACATTTAGTGCTTTCATTGTAATAATCTAGGTAAAATTTGTCAAATAAGTGTTTTACACTGTAAAAAAATGGTCAAACGACTGGCAGCTACGGCTGCCAAACAAAAACCATAAAGTTAAAGTAAAATATTGTAACTAAACAAGGGGAAAGTCTGTAAAATAAGGGTTTTACACTGTAAAAGAGGTCCCGTAAAAAAACGGTCAAATGACTGGCAGCTACGGCTGCCAAACAAAAACTGTAAAATTAAAGTAAAATATCCTAATTGAAACATGGAAAAATCTGTAAAATAATGTTTTTTTTCTGTAAAACCTTTAATGAAAATTTCTGTAAAATTATTGTTTTTGCACTTTACTTCAATTAAGATATTTTACTGTAATATTACGGTTTTTGTTTGGCAGCCGTAGCTGCCAGTCATTTGACCGTTTTTTTACGAGATTTTTTTTTACAGTGTAATGTTTAGTAAATATTATTAAAATATTTTTACTGTTTAAAATAACAGTTTTCTATTTGAATATATTTAAAAATGTATTTTATTCCTGTGATTTAAAAGATTTTTTAGCATCATTACTCCAGTCGCATGATCCTTCAGAAATCATTCTAATATTCTGATTTGCTGCTCAAAAAAACATTTAATATTTGTATTATGTTGAAAACAGCTGAGTAGAATGTTTTTCGGGTTTCTTTTAAGGAATAGAAAGTTCAGAAGAACAGAACTGATCTGAAATAGAAATCTTTTGTAGCATTATAAATGTCAATATAATCCTTCACAAATAAAACTATTAATTTCTATAATGAATAGTTGTATTATAACTAATAAATGCAGGCTTGGTGAGCAGAAGAGACTTCTTTAAAAAACATATACAATCTTTATTTTAATAATTATTTAAGAATGGAGTGGGGATAAAGCAGCTGGAGTTACTCTGTTGTGCATCAAAAATCAAACAACTTCATTTTCAAGCAGATTAATATTTTTGCCAAAACAGTTATACTTTTATAATTCTTTGATGAACTGAAAGTTCAAAACAACTGCGTTTCTTTGAAATATAAATCTTTTGTAACATTATAAATGTCACCTTTGATCAATTGAACGCATCCTTGTTGAATAAAAGCATAAATTTCTTTTTACAAAACAACCCCACTGACTAAATCTTTGTTATTTATTTGTATTTGTTTTGTAATTAAACTTCTGTCTGTAAATCTAAAAAGTCTGTTTGCTGTGTCTCCAGATGCATCCGGAATAGACAAGACAAATCAGCACATCTTCCCAGTGCATTAAGTGTGTTTACCTTTCTAAGTGTGTTTGCCTTTCTATCTGAAAATATGCCAAGAAAGCTTTCTTCTTACATCTCGGTAACTTCACTTAACAAACACAATAAAAGCCGTGCATGCATGCAAAGCTATTTTGGAATCAGATTGTGAGAGTAGCCAGATTCAGTTGTTCACAAGGCTGCTTTTCTTCAACGTAATTAATTATTTAAGATCTACATCACCTGAGGTGTTTACATGAAGCCTTTTCATTTCAACTGAGCCACGAGTCAGATTAGTAATGGATTATCAGGCTGCATGTAAACACAGCGAGTCAGAAACTCCATTTGACCCTGAAAGAAAGTGAGACACGGTTGTATATCTTGCAGACTTGCATGTAAAACAGAGATGGGATGGGAACGAGGGTGACCACGTTACAGCAAAGGCAATTATGGCTGTAGGCTAACATTTCAAACAGGCCATGCGCTTTAAACTCAAGTCGACCTCATAAATCACAGTGAAAAGCTTGAGTTTGAAGACTTAAATGAGGTTCTCCGGAGAGTAAAGGAAGGAGGCCTTTCATTACATGTTACAGGTGTAAACTGGCTTGCGTGACAGCATAAACGTCTTTAGCAGTGAAACATGGTACAGTTCACACTATATAAACGTGCAAATGTGCAAACGTTTCCACAAGAACTGTTTGTCAACACGCATCCAAAATGCATCCAAATATGCTTAAAAATATGTGACCCTGGAGCAATAGCCAACAATACACTGTATGGGTCAAAATGATCAATTCTTCTTTTAAGCCAAAAATCATTAGGATATTAGGTAAAGATCATGTTTCATGAAGGTATTTTGTAAATTTCCTGCCATAAATATATCAAAACTTAATTTTTGAATATGCATTGCTAAGAACTTCATTTGGACAACTTTAAAGGTGATCTTCTCAATATTTAGATTTTTTTGCACTCTCAGGTTCCAGATTTTCTAATAGTTGTATTAGAAAAACTTGTCCTATCCTAACAAACCATACATCAATGGAAAGCTCTTATATATTACATATTACACTAAGTTTGGGATGTAGGATGAGACATCTAAGATGTACTGTAGATGAGTTTGTTTCTTCATCAAAGCATATTTAGAGCAATGCAGCATTATGTCATTTGCTCACCAATGGATCCTCTGCAGTGAATGGGTGCCGTCAGAATGAGAGTCCAAACAGCTGATAAAAACATCACAGTAATCCACAAGTAACTCACACCACTCCAGTCCATCAGTTAACATCTTGAGAAGCCAAAAGCTGCGTGTTTGTTAGAAACAAATCCATCATTAGAACATTTTAACTTTAATCCGTTGCTTCTGGCTGTAATACCATTAGATAATCCATAATAACACTTTCTCCAGTGAAAAAGTCCATCTCTTGTTATCTCTCACATCAAAATCTACCCACATATTTGTTTAGAGCTGTTTTGGACTGTTTTTGCTTGTAAACGGTGATTGATCTGTGCATATTTCTCTCCTGATTTCAGCCCAGATGACTTTTTAACTGAGGAAGCGATATTATTGACTATTTTACCAGGAAGCAACAGTTAAAAATGCCTTAATGATGGATTTGTTTCTTACAAACATGCAGCTTTTATCTTCTCAAGATGTTAATTGATGGACTGGAGTGGTTTGGATTACTTGTGGATTATTGTGGTGTTTTTATCAGCTGTTTGGACCCTCATAACATTAGTAAACATTCTAAAGTATATATTTAATCAAACTGACATATTACACTAAATTTAAGATGTAGGATGAGACATTAAAGATAAAGATTTTAAAACATTTGTTTCTCCATTAGAACAAATTTGGAGAAATGTAGCATTACATCACATGCTCACCAATGGATCCTCTGCAGTGAATGGGTGCCGTCAGAATGAGAGTCCAAACAGCTGATAAAAACATCACAGTAATCCACAAGTAATCCACACCACTCCAGTCCATCAGTTAACGTCTTGAGAAGCCAAAAGCTGTGTGTTTGTAGAAAACAAATCCATCATTAGAACATTTTATCTTTACTCCATTGCTTCTGGCCAAAATACCATTAGATAATCCATAATAATGCTTTCTCCAGTGAAAAAGTCCTTCTCCTGTTATCTCTCACATCAAAATTCACCCACATGTTTGTTTAGAGCTTTTTTGGACTGTTTTTGCTTGTAAACGGTGCTTGATCTGTGCATATTTCTCTCCTGATTTCAGCCCAGATGACTTTTTAACTGGAGGAAGAGATATTATTGACCTCTTTTTTAGCTGGAAGCAACAGTTAAAAAGGCCCTAATGATGGATTTGTTTCTTACAAACATGCAGCTTTTTGGCTTTCTCAAGATGTTAATTGATGGACTGATCAACGCCAGATTCGCTAAACGCTTGTCAATAAAAGATAAGTCCATACCTTTTTTATTTGGACCATCAAGCGTATGTGTACATTTTCAAGTGAGTGCTCAAATATAAAGTTTTTTGTGCTAATATGTGATGTATACCTAGTGCAGCTTTAGGTTTTCAGGTAAACCACAATATTACTGTCTCAGTTTTGGTAATTTGCTGTGAACCCACTAATGCCTAAGAATGTGTTGATTAATGTAGACTGTCGTTGTTCTAATTACTTTGTTTTTGGATTAATTGTTTTTAATTACTCAGCCGTTTGGACTCTCATTCTGACGGCACCCATTCACTGCAAAGGATCTATTGGTGATGTAATGCTACATTTCTCCAAATCTGATGAAGAAACAAACTCATCTACATCTTGGACGGCCTGAGGGTGAGTACATTTTCAGCTAATTTTTATGTTTGGCTGAACTTCTTCTCAAACTGACACTGGCGGTGACGCAAGCATACTATGGTTTGAACCCAAAAACCACAAAGTGAAAAAAAACATGAAGTGTGAAATGGAAGCAAGCAGGAAAATAGCCGCAAATATCTTTTATCAGCTGTTTGGACTTTCATTCTGACGGCACCCATTCACTGCAGAGGATCCATTGGTGAGCAAGTGGTGTAATGCTACATTTCTCCAAATCTGATGAAGAAACAAACTGATCTACATCTTTGATGATCTGAGGACGAGTACATTTTTCAGCTAATTTTCATTTTTGGCTGAACAACTCCTTTAACTGAAACTGCTGATGACACGAACACACTGTGGTTTGAACGCAAAAACCACAAAGTGAAAAGAAACATGAAGGGTGAAATGGAAGCAAGCAGGAAAACAGCCAAAAATATATTTTATCAGTTGTTTGGACTCTCAGTCTGACGGCACCCATTTACTGCAGAGGATCTATTAGTGATATAATGCTACATTTCTCCAAATCTAATGAAGAAACAAACTCATCTACATCTTGGATGACCTGAGGGTGAGTACATTTTCAGCTAATTTTCATTTTTGGCTGAACGACTTCTTTAACTGAAACTGCTGATGACACAAACACACTATGGTTTGAATCCAAAAACCACAAAGTGAAAAGAAACATGAAGTGTGAAATCGAAGCAAAAATATATTTTATCAGCATTCTGACGGCACCCATTCACTGCAGAGGATCTATTGGTGAGCAAGTGATGTAATGCTACATTTCTCCCAATCTGATGTAGAAACAAACTCATCTACATCTTGGATCGTCTGAGGGCGAGTACATTTTCAGCTAATTTTCATTTTTGACTGAGCAACTTCTTTAACTGATACTGCTGATGACACATACATACTGTGGTTTGAACCCAAAACCATGATGTGAAAAGAAACATGGAGGGTGAAATCGAAGCAAGCAAGAAAAAAAGCAAAAGGTCTTTTATCAGCTGTTTGGACTCTCATTCTGACGGCACCCATTCACTGCAGAGGATCCATTGGTGAGCAAGTGATGTAATGCTACATTTCTCCAAATCTGATGAAGAAACAAACTCATCTACATCTTGGATGGCCTGAGGGTGAGTACATTTTCAGCTAATTTTCTTTTTTGACTGAGCAACTTCTTTAACTGAAACTGCTGATGACACATACATACTGTGGTTTGAACCCAAAACCATGATGTGAAAAGAAACATGGAGGGTGAAATCGAAGCAAGCAAGAAAAAAAGAAAAAAGATCTTTTATCAGCTGTTTGGACTCTCATTCTGACGGCACCCATTCACTGCAGAGGATCCATTGGTGAGCAAGTGATGTAATGCTACATTTCTCTAAATCTGATGAAGAAACAAACTCATCTACATCTTGGATCGTCTGAGGGCGAGTACATTTTCAGCTAATTTTAATTTTACACTGTGGTTTGAACCCGAAAACCACAAAGTGAAAAAAACATTATGTGTGTAATCGAAGCAAGCAGGAAAACAGCCAAAAAAGATCTTTTATCAGCTGTTTGGACTCTCATTTTGACGGCACCCATTCACTGCAGAGGATCCATTGGTGATGTAATGCTACATTTCTCCAAATCTGTTGAAGAAACAAACTCATCTATATCTTGGATGGCCTGAGGGTGAGTACTTTTTCTGCTAATTTTCATTTTTGGCTGAACAACTTCTTTAACTGAAACTGCTGATGGCACAAAAAAATATGCTCTTTAATTGA
>NC_133369.1:5330729-5419673 GCF_049309525.1 Garra rufa | reverse complement strand
ATAAGAATAATATTTTTAAAATTATTCTAATAAATGTTAATATTAAAATGTTAAGAATTTTTGAAGTGCAAAAAAACACTGTTTAAGTATTCAATAATACTACTTTTTTAAGTTTTCATGTAGTAATATTGTTTGGATATTGTTACATATATTAATGTGAATAATAATATTTCTAAAATGATTAATGTTAATAAATGTTAATAATTGTTGAAATATAAAATACACTGTTTAAGTTTTCAGTAATGGATGGTATTCAGTAATACTTTTTTAAGTATTAAAGTTTTTTATGTTTTCATGTATTAATTTAGTTTAGATATTATTACATACATATAATGTATATATTTTAAAAATTATTAATGTGAATAAAAGTTAATTAAAATTAAAAATATATATACAGTTTAAGTATTTAATAATAGTATTTTTAAGTATTCATTTTTTATTATTTTAATGTATTAATATTGTTTGGCTATTGTAAACTATAATAATGTTAATAAGAATAATATTTTTAATATTATTATTATGAATAAATGTTAATATTAAAATGTTAATAATTTTTAAATATAAAAATACACTGTTTAACTATTTAATAATACTATTTTTGAGTATTTTTTGACATTTTTCATGTATTAATATTGTTAGGATATCATTACATATAATATACATATAATTTCTAAATATAAAAAATACACAGTTTAAGTATTCAATATCATTTTTAAGTGTAATTTTTATTTACGTCTCATGTTAGTAAGAATAATATTTTTATAATTATTAATGCTAATAAATGTTAATATTAAAATGTTAATCATTTTTTAAATATACAAATACACTGTTTAAATATTCAATAATATAGTGTGAAGTATTGCAATTTTTATGTTTTCATGTATTAATATTGTTTGGATATTATTACATATAATGTTAATAATAATAATATTTTAAAAATGATTAATGTTAATAAATGCAAAAAAACACTGTTTAAGTATTCAATAATACTACTTTTTTTAAGTTTTCATGTAGTAATATTGTTTGGATATTGTTACATATATTAATGTGAATAATAATATTTCTAAAATGATTAATGTTAATAAATGTTAATAATTGTTGAAATATAAAAATACACTGTTTAAGTTTTCAGTAATGGATGGTATTCAGTAATACTTTTTTAAGTATTAAAGTTTTTTATGTTTTCATGTATTAATTTAGTTTAGATATTATTACATACATATAATGTATATATTTTTAAAATTATTAATGTGAATAAAAGTTAATATTACAATTAAAAATATATATACAGTTTAAGTATTTAATAATAGTATTTTTAAGTATTCATTTTTTTTTATGTATTAATATTGTTTGGATATTGTAAACTATAATAATGTTAATTAGAATAATATTTTTAAGATTATTATTATTAATAAATGTTAATATTAAAATGTTAATAATTTTTTAATATAAAAATACACAGTTTAAGTATTCAATATCATTTTTAAGTGTAATTTTTATTTACGTCTCATGTTAGTAAGAATAATATTTTTATAATTATTAATGCTAATAAATGTTAATATTAAAATGTTAATCATTTTTTAAATATACAAATACACTGTTTAAATATTCAATAATATAGTGTGAAGTATTGCAATTTTTATGTTTTCATGTATTAATATTGTTTGGATATTATTACATATAATGCTAATAATAATAATAATAATATTTTAAAAATGATTCATGTTAATAAATGTTAATATTAAAATGTTAATAATTTTTGAAGTATAAAAAAAATGTTTAAGTATTCAATAATAGTATTTTTACGAATTACATTTTTTGACATTTTAATGTATTATTATTGTTGTTTGGATATTGTTATTTAATGTTAATAAGAATAATATTTTTATATTATTAATGTTAATAAATATTAATATTATAATGCTAAGAAATTTTACTTTTAAGTATTCAATAATACAATTTTTAAATATATATATTTTTTTTATGTTTTCATTAATTATTATTGTTTACACTAGGAAGTATTTTGAAATTTCAGGAAAAAAATAATTATTAGAATTATTCGAATTTAATCAAATTAATAATATATTTTATTAATATAACATAACAATAATAATAATAATATTATTATCTTTAAAAAATGTTAAATGTATATCTAATATCTAAGTGTATACCACAGTATGCACTGTGCTAGTATTCAATTTCAATCAGTCTTGATGTTTTGTTATGCATCACTTGTTGTGTTCACAGCTTGTTAGAATAAAAACTCTGGAAGAAAAACAAGGTTTATAGACCTATTTGTGTGCATTCGCCATCTGTAACTATGCATCATATCAATTTACCAAAGTCACTTTAAAGTTAAATTAGTGCTGCTCTCACATAAGCCGATTTATACGGCTTCACGCGTACATTACAGGCTTCTATATATACATTATTTGGAAAAAACTGTGCACATCATTCCAGCCTTGTAAAATTGCTGTTAACATATATTAGGGTTGGAAAATCTCTGCCGTCATATTCTATAAGATTCCTCTGTGTTTACGATTCTGAACCAGTGAATGTTTAACACGCCTCTGAGAGCCAGCTCTAGATCTGACCTCACTGTTTCCTGAGAACCTTTCGCTCCATCTGAAACAGCTCAAGTCCATCATGACACACAAAACTCAGTGAGGAGAGCACACCAGTGTTTCCTACAGGAAAGAACATGACTAAACTATGACTAATCAGGTTATATTTGACGTCCGACACACTTTCTTTTATTTGGCACGACTTTGTTAGTGTCACGCTACAAAGCCACATGGAAACCAGACAGAAGTAATAACAAAATACAAGCAGATTTTGCAATAATGAGCATGGCTGACAAGCCTGAGCTACACTTTTTGGATCATAAAGCTCAACGACAGAAACACAAATGCAACTTATGATATTAAAGAGAAATCTAAACCTATAACTAACTATGAATAAACCCTTTACAGTCCTAGTGAGCATCTGAGTCTTAAATATTTGAGCCATCCAAGCTGATTCACTGAGAAAATGATTTGAATCTTATTGATTCATTCCATGATTCAGCTAAATGACTCCTGATGATTCATTCTGATTCTTTGATTCATTCTGATTTACAAGTAGGTCTGATTGATTCTACATCAGTCAAGAGATTCATTTAGAGATTGGAAAGCATGTTTCGCACTTTTTGGATCATAAAGCTTAACGACAGTAACACAAACATAACTTATGATATTAAAGAGAAATTTAAACCTATAATTATGAGTAAATCCAATTTAGACTCTTTACAGTCCTAGTGAGCATTTGAGCCTTAAACATTTAAGCCATCTAAGCTGATTCAGTCAGGAAATGTGCTGAATCTTACAGATTCATTCCATGATTCAGCTAAATGACTCCTGATGATTCATTCTGATTCTTTGATTCATTCTGATTTACAAGTAGGTTTGATTGATTCTGTATCAGTCAAGAGATTAATTTAGAGATTGGAAAGCATGTTTCGCACTTTTTGGATCATTAAGCTTAACGACAGTAACACAAACATAACTTATGATATTAAAGAGAAATCTAAACCTATAACTAACTATGAATAAACCCTTTACAGTCCTAGTGAGCATCTGAGTCTTAAATATTTGAGCCATCCAAGCTGATTCACTGAGAAAATGATTTGAATCTTATTGATTCATTCCATGATTCAGCTAAATGACTCCTGATGATTCATTCTGATTCCTTGATTCATTCTGATTTACAAGTAGGTTTGATTGATTCTGCATCAGTCAAGAGATTCATTTAGAGATTGGAAAGCATGTTTCGCACTTTTTGGATCATAAAGCTTAACGACAGTAACACAAACATAACTTAAAGAGAAATTTAAACCTATAATTATGAGTAAATCCAATTTAGACTCTTTACAGTCCTAGTGAGCATTTGAGCCTTAAACATTTAAGCCATCTAAGCTGATTCGGTCAGGAAATGAGCTGAATCTTACAGATTCATTCCATGATTCAGCTAAATGACTCCTGATGATTCATTCTGATTCTTTGATTCATTCTGATTTACAAGTAGGTTTGATTGATTGTGCATCAGTCAAGAGATTCATTTAGAGATTGGGAAGCATGTTTTGCACTTTTTGGATCATAAAGCTCAACGACAGTAACACAAACACAATTTATGATATTAACGCAAAATAAACCTAACTATGAATAAACTCGGTTTATACATTTTACAGTCCTGGTGAGCATTTGAGCCTTAAACATTTGAGCCATCCAAGCTGATTCAATGAGAAAATGAACTGAATCTTATTGATTCATTCCATGATTCAGCTAAATGACTCCTGATGATTCATTCTGATTTACAAGTAGGTTTGATTGATTCTGTATCAGTCAAGAGATTAATTTATAGATTGGAAAGCATGTTTTGCACTTTTTGGATCATAAAGCTCTACAAGAGCAACACAAACACAACTTATGATATTAAAGAGAAATCTAAACCTATAATTATGAGTAAACCCGATTTAGAGCCATCCAAGCTGATTCAATGAGAAAATGATTTGAATCTTATTCATTCCAGATTTTTTATATTTTTGTTTGCATTCCATAACAAAATAGAGGTTCTATATTTACCTGGTCCAATCTACAATGCATTTTCATGGTGATTTTCTGTACTCCAAAATAGCAAAACCAAACGCTGTTGCATCTGTGCCACGTGCAAAAGCACACGAAAAAAAACAAAAAACAAAGATTGGGACATAAACACATTTACAACCCTGATCAAGCCTGGAATTCAATATCAGAGCGAGCTTCGCCAACAAAACATAAGAGCAAGAGCAAGAGAGAGAGAGATTACTGTGAGTTAATCTAGTATCAGATTACCGGCTCTAGAGGACGGCCAATGCACAACTCATTATTGAAGGAAAAGTCTGTTAAATACAGGTTAGGGATCCAGGGCAAATGTCAGTCTTGGCGACCATCGCTGCCTCTCTCTGAAACTAGTGTGTGTGTGTGTGTATGACTAAACTCTTCTGTGATGCATGACTGTGCCTCTCCGCTCCACATGCGTGCATCTGTTACCAGCATGTCTGAAAAATCCCACACTCCAGTTTCCAAACGCAGGTCCAGCCAGTTCACCCGTCCCTCCAGCCAAATTCCCTCCCAGCGATACGCCGTCTTAGGACAACTCGGCCTGTCTGCTGTGCTTTTTCAGACTTTAGCACATGCACGAATAATCGGAGAGCTTCCCATCTGTTGGTGGCACGATGGGTGAGCGCTTATGAGTACTTTAGTGCCACACCAGCATTTTGTGAAAATGTATTTCTCATTCTCATGCTGACAAAAACCCAAAGCAATGCAGCAAAAAGTGATCCCAGAGGAAAGCTAGATTACTCAGAGGCTGCACTTTTAAAGCTCAGGAGAAAAAATGGTAGTTCACTTCCAGAACCAAAATTTACAGATAATTTACTCACCGCCTTGTCATCCAAGATGTTCATGTCTTTCTTTCTTCAGTTGTAACGGAATTGTTTTTTGAGGAATACATTTCATGATTTCTCTCCATATAATGGACTTCTATGGTGCCCCCAAGTTTGAACTTCCAAAATGCAGCTTATTTAGCGAAACAATCATTTTTTCCAAAAAAATGTCAATTTATATACTTTTTAACCTCAAATGTTCATCTTGTCTAGCTCTTGTCTCATTTCCCCCTACAACTTACAAGTCGCCCTACATTGCTGCAAAAGTACAGACATGGAAAGCAAATCAAACGGCCTTTACAAAAAAAGGTAAAACAGTGATGTAGGACGATTTTAAAGTCGGAGGAGAAAATGAGATGAGAGTTTTTTGACATACCCTAACTGTTATAAACCTGAATACACAGAGTTTGAGGTTAGAAAGTATATAAATTGTAAAAAAAAATTTAGAATATAACTGATATTTTTGCTAGTTAGGACCCTTCTTCCTTGGCTGGGATCATTTAGGGCTCTTTGAAGCTGCATTTAAACTGCATTTTGGAAGTTTAAACTCGGGGCACCATAGAAGTCCACTATATGGAGAAAAATCCTAAAACGTTTTCCTCAAAAAATGTAATTTCTTTACGACTGAAGAAAGAAAGACATGAACATCTTGGATGACAAGGGGGCAAGTACATTATCTGTAAATGTTTGTTCTGGAAGTGAACTACTCCTTTAAAAGTTAGCTTTGTCTCAGATATATAAGTAAGGAATAATTGACGATGGCCGTTGAATTGTTAGAAAATAATGCACAGCCGAGTGATTCTAAAGGGCAGTACTAAATGAAAAAAATATGATATTTAGGCATAATAAGAAAAATGTACACATCTCCATTCTGTTCAAAAGTTTTCACTCCTGACTGTTTCCTTCTGGAGCATCAGTGAGCGTTTGAACCTTCTGTAATAGTTGCATATGAGTCCCTCAGTTGTCCTCAGTGTGAAAAGATGGATCTCAAAATCATACAGTCATTGCTGGAAAGGGTTCAAATACACAAAAAAGCTGAAAAACCAAAGAATTTGTGGGACCTGAACATATTTTCTGAAGAACAGCAGGCAGTTTAACTGTTGAAGACAAACAAGTGACTCATAAACAATAAAAAACACAGCATTGGATCATTCAAGAAACAACACAGTATTAAGAATCAAGGGGATGTTTCATATTTTCATAAAGTCAACTATTATTTCTCTTGTGGACTATATGTAAACATCTTTTATGTGAAATATCTTATTCAGGTCAGTACTAAATACACAATAACATGCATTTAGTTTGATCCCTCTTATTTAGGCAAAATAATTAACAATAATTAACATTTTAACATTAATATAAAACAAATGCAAATAGCAGCTCAGGCAATTTTGATTAGTGAATTAGAATTATTTGAGATCGTATTGAGCTCTTTTGATTTTTGAAACTCAAGTACAGAAGCAAAGTCCTCTGATATGTTCTCCATGTAACCTATGTCTATGAGAAACAAACGAGACATTCGTTATATATCCTTTGTGACTCTCAAATAACAAAGACAATTACTTTTTCTTCTTCTTTTAGCTTCAACTGTTATTATTCATAGGCGAGATCTACATCTATCACCTCCCGCATCCAGCTGACTGTGCGGTAGATGTTTACATGATCTAAGAAGTTCACAACGCGTGCCTACAACAACAGCTGGCGTTACAAATCCAGAAACCACTCCACAACCAACAGTCCCAGAACAAGCAGCACTCATACGACAATTACCACAAGCGACACTCTCTTCAAACCGTGGTGGACGGCAAGTCTAACCGCCAGCGCGAGAACAGAGTGAACCTCATTAGCACCTCCAGAAGAAATGTGTTTGTGTGACTCACAGTGCTGAAGCTGGGAATGAGGCTGAGCGTGGAGCCGCTGTCCAGAGGAAAAGGAAGGAAGTGCTTCATGCCCAGAGAGGGCGGCACAGTGGGCAGAGGAGCTCGAACCAGCGCTGACAACAGGCCGCTCTGACACGCGTTACCTGAAGAGGAAGAAGAGAGACAGAGAAGTCACAAAACAGCATGGCCACCTTAAGCACACGTGCAACCACTGGAGAGAACAAGATGAATTATTAAGTGTGTTCTTCTTGAGCCGTTTATTTTAGAAGTGCTGACGTCCCTCGTATCGGCATGCCAAATTACCCTTCCTCATCATCACACAGCCTGTTTTATTTAGTTATGAGCTTTTTGGGAAGCCAAACGCTCCAAATGAGCCGTGCAATGCTGTCTGCATAACCCTTTGAACGAGTAAACTGTTGTGCGAGTGAACTGGCTGATCTATTCTAGATTGTTTTCCAAACATTTTACTCTGGCTCTAAAACAATTTCCCAATTTGTATGAAATCATCAATGGCGCTTCCCTTTGCGAACACATTACATTGTGTATCGCCCGTTCTGATGATCTATTTTGTTAATAAAAACTAAAATAAAAACAGTTTTGTTAACAATTTCAGCATTAAACTGATAAAAAGTGAAACTGAACTAAAATGCATCACATACATGTCTCCAACATTGACTCAAGTAAAATAAAATAAAAGTCCACAAATAGTCCACAAGAGAAAATAATAGTTGAATTGATACAAATGACCCTGTTCAAAAGTTTACATCCCCTTGATTCTTAATACTGTGGTGTTATCTGAATAATCCACTGCTGTTTTTTGTTCCTTGTTTGTCCTGAACAGTTGAACTGCCCGCTGTTCTTCATAAAATCCTTAAGTTCCCACAAATTCTTTGGTTTGCCAGCATTTTTGTGTATTTGAACCCTTTCCAACAATGACTGTATGATTTTGAGATCCATCTTTTCACACTGAGGACAACTGAGGGACTCATATGCAACTATTACAGAAGGTTCAAACGCTCACTGATGCTCCAGAAGGAAACACAATGCATTAAGAGCTGGGGGTGAAAACTTTTCAACAGAATGGAGATGTGAACATTTTTCTTATTTTGCATAAATATCATATTTTTTCATTTAGTACTGCCCTTCAGAGACTACAGAAGACGCATGTTTCCCAGATGTTTTTATCATCATCAAATTCAAAAAGTTTTCACACCCTGCATGCATCATTTTTCTTCTGGAGCATCAGCAAGCGTTTGAACCTTCTGTACTAGTTGCTGAGTCCCTCAGTCGCCTCAGTGTAAAAAGATGGATCTCAAAATCATACAGTAATTGTTGAAAGGGGTTAAAATACACAAAAATGCTGAAAAACCAAAGAATTTGTGGTTCCTGAAGAATTTTTCTGAAGAACAACAGGCAGTTTAACTGTTCAGGACAAACAAGGAGCAAAAAAACACAGCTGTGAATCTTTCAGGTAACAACACAGTATTAAGAATTAAGGGGGTGTAAACTTTTGAACAGGGTTATTTTTATAAATTAAACTATTATTTTCTCTTGTGGACTATTTGTAAACATCTTTTGTGTGAAATATCTTGCAGGTCAGTACTAAATAAACAATAACATGCATTCTGTTAGTCCTCTTATTTTGGTAAAATAATTAACATTTAGCAGATTCTAAAAGGGGATGTAAACTTTTGACCTCAACTGTACATTACAAAAACTTTTGTGATTATTTTAACTCTCACTTTGAATTACCCTTTTGTATAAAATGTGCTATAAACAAACTTGTCTTGCCTTGCCTTGCTTAAAACCTACCTGTATTAAACTAAAAATGCTACTAAATATTATTAAACACTAAGTAAATATATTTAAATAATAGCAGTTAACACATTAAAATACTAAAAATAAAACAAACTAGAATACTCAGAAAAAAACTAAAGCTAACAATGACAGAGTGAAAATAAAACTACAATAAAAACAAAAAAGATAAAATAACTAAAAATAAAAATACAAACAAACGGAAAACCAAAGCAACTGATAAATTCTCAAAAATTGTTGGAAATTTTGTATATTTTTGCTATTGCTATTTCTGTTTATTAATAATGCAATTTAATTTATTAACTACATTAAAACACTGAAATAAAAACAACACTGAAACTTTAATAAAGATAAAAAACAGAGAAAACTATATAAACAAAAAAACAAAGACTCAAAAACAAATCAAAATGAACTATTTTAGTTTTAGTTTTTTTAATATATTTTACATATTATACACTTACAAATTGCCTGCATTAAAGATGAAAATGCTACTAGACTGTGTTGAGAAATTTAACGTAAAATAATAGTTTGCACATTAACTTTGCCAGCCCTATAGTCAAAAAGATTTTTTTCTGAAAGCTGAATATAAGCTTTCCATTGATGTATGATTTGTTAGGAGAAGACAATATTTGGCCAAGATACAACTATTTGAAAATCTGAAACCTGGAGTTGAAAAAAAAAGAGAGAAAAAAAGAAAAAGTTCAAAGTTGCCAAATGAAGTTCTTAGCAATGCATATTACTAATCAAAAATTAAGTTTTGATATATTTACAGTAGAAAATGTAAAAAATATTTTCATGGAATATGATTTTTACTTAATATCCTTATGGAAATTGGTTATTTTGACCCATACAATGTATTGCTGGCTATTGCTAAAAATATACCCGTGCTACTTAAGAATGGTTTTGTGGTCCAGGGTCACAATTGAAAATGACAAACTCATTTTAAAATGTAAAACTATTTTAAGCATATCAGTGTTGTTTTTGACAACCATCTTAGATTTAGTCTTAGTCTTAGTCTTTTGAACTAAAATGCTTCTTAGTTTTAGTCAAATTTTAGTCACTTCTATATGTGATAGTTTTAGTCCAATTTTAGTCGACGAAAAGTCAAAAAGGTTTTAGTCTAGTTTTAGTCAAAAAAAGGTAGTCTTTTAACAAATTAATGTAGGTCAGTAAGTATTTTGCTGTTGGGTAGTGTCACTTATATGTTGTGAAAATAGCAGATCTATAGTTCAACACAATGTGAGCTTCCGGATCGACAATTTTCAACAATAATTACAATAATGAAGGTATGTTTTAGAACATAAAAGACAAACAAGGATGGAATGCTAAAACGGCTTGCCATACTAGTATAGCAAAGAGTATTTAATGCTAAAACGGCTTGCCATAGCGTCAGATACTTTTTAAGTTTTAATTGGCATGCACAATAAGCGGAAATGTCATGCATTTTAAACGTCTGACGGACCACCCACTAACATTTTCGTCTATTCTCGTCTCGTCAACGAAAACTCACACACGTCTCGTCATGTTTTAGTCATCAACGAGCCATTTTTATCTCGTCATCGTCTCGTTATAGTCATGAAAAAAAGTGGCGTCAACGAAATGATTTCGTCATCGTCATCGTTGACGAAAACAACACTGAAGCCTATACCAAAGATTGAAGTATATGAGTATGAGACTTGGCAGTAAACTGAAAACCAAAGTAACCTTTGGCTTTTGGCCTATCCCTAAAAATCTGATTGATTGGAATGTTGTTCTAGGACCAACGCGGATGTTGATGCAGGAACACGGCCTAGTTTGGCAGAATCAGAGTAAGCGAACAACTCATGAGATCAATTCGGGCAAGACGTGATGATCCAGAACATTTCTTTGCCACAAGCCGCAAAATCTACGCTGAGGGTCTGATGACATCATGACTTTTGTACCTGCTCCTCAAAACCATCTGCCAACAAACTCTCCTTCTACTATAAATATTTGAACAATATGCTTGTCAAACCGAGACTCTTGGACTGGCTGCTATCGGTAATGGCAGTAGACACAAACACTAGTCCAAGTGGGAGAGACAGAATCCAGTGGCGGAAAACAAAAGTAAATGGCTTGTTTTATTACAGTACGAGTGTTTGTGTGGGTGGCGTTGGAAGGGCAGATTTTTAACAGCACATCCCATTGCTCAACCAAAAAAAGAAATAACGTTCTCTATCCAAATGAAGACAAAGCCAGAGAAGAAAAAGTAAAGACCAAAAACCCAAAGCAATGCAGAAATATGATGCCAGTGTAAAACAGATTGCTCAGAAGCGACTTCATCCTTTGTTAAATTAAAGTATCAGTTTTGTTTTTTGACAAGAATTAAACTATTTCTAACATAAATACACTAGATGAATGTTAATAGCAGCTCAAATCATTTGGTTAAATGGGAATTAAATGAAAAAGTTCATATTGAGATCTCTTGCAAACTTTATCTTGGCAGATATGAGCAATGCTTGGGACATTTTTAGATCTGTTGTGAAACGCTAGTGGAGACACATGAGGTTTTTGTCTCAGGAGAAACATCTGAAATGTAGGAGAAACAAGGTAAAGTCATGGCTTGTTCATTGCTGTCAAGATATCAATAAGTTCTCTTTTGAAATATTTCTATCACAAAGGGGTTTTAAAATAACCTTGTTTTGATTGCAAAGCTTGAAATGTTCTCATCTGAAAGATCTCATCTGAAACTCTAGAAATTGGATCTCCTTTGTGATTGTTTTAATGCATGGTGTATTTGAGATCTAAAATAAAATCCATAAAAACAAGTTTTTTTTTCTCATCGTCTGTTGACTGCGTAGCTTGAAATTTCTCCAATTTTTCCTAAAGTCTTTTTCTAAGGAGAAATAGACTCTAATGTCTCTATTTGATCTCAATACTTTTTAGCAGAAACCGCATAAAAGGCATTAATGAGATTTCCTTTGTGATTTTTCTATCACGTAAGGTTATCTTTAAAAAATCAATCAAACAAGTTGTTTTCTTCTCTTCTTTTGATTGCATAGCTTGAAATTGCTCTGATATCTAGAAATTAGATTACCAAAGTATTTTTTCAGGAGAAATTGGAAAGTTTTCTACGGAAGGGCATTTTTTCTCAGCATTTGTGAGTTTACATCTCGCAATTCTGACTTTTTTGTTTGTCAGAATTGTGAGATATAAAGTCAAAACTGTGGGATATGAAGTCAGAATTGTGCCATATAAACTCGAGAGAAGAATGTCTGAATTTCAAGAAAAAAATGTAAAACTTTCAAGATATAAAGTCAGAATGGTTTGATATAAACTGGCAAGTTTGAGGAAAAAAAGTCAGAATTTCAAGACAAAAAAAAGTCAGAATATAAAGTCAGAATTGCATTATATAAACTCACAATTTTGAGAAAAAAAAAATCTGAATTGAAAGATACAAATAATCCTGAGAAAAAACTCAGAATTGTGAGATATAAAGCAAGACTTGTGGGAAATAAAAATTCAGAATTGCGAGATACAAACAATTCTGAGAAAAAAGTCAGAATTATGAGTTATAAAGCCAGAATTGCGGGATCTAAATTTGCAATTTCGAGAAAAAAAAAAAAAATCAGAATTTCAAGATACAAACAATTCTGAGAAAAAAAGACAGAATCGTGAGATATAAAATCAGAATTGTGGGATATGAAGTCAGAATTGTGCAATATAAACTCGAGAAAAGAATGTCAGAATTTCGAGAAAAGAATGTAAAAATGTCAAGATATAAAGTCAGAATTGTGGGAAATAAACTGGAAATTTTGAGAAAAAAAATGTCAGAATTTCAAGACAAACAATTCTGAAAAAAAAAAGTCAGAATTGTGAGATGTAAAGTCAGAATTGGAGGATATAAACTCGCAATTTCAAGATATAAAGTCAGAATTATGGGATATAAACTGGCAATTTTAAGAAAAAAATGTCAGAATTTCAAGACAAACAATTCTGAGAAAAAAAAAGTCAGAATTGTGAGATATAAACACACAATTTCCAGAAAAAAATGTCAGAATTTCCAGATACAAACAATTCTGGAAATAAAAGTCAGAATTGTGAGATATAAACACACAATTTCCAGAAAAAAATGTCAGAATTTCCAGATACAAACAATTCTGGAAATAAAAGTCAGAATTGTGGGATATAAAGTCAGAATTGCGGGTTATAAACTCACAATTTCTAGAAAAAAAAAATCCGAATTTCAAGAATTCTGTGAAAAAGTCAGAATTGCAAGTTATAAAGTCACAATTATAAAGTCAGAATTGTGGGATATAAAAACGCAATTTCGAGAAATAAATGTCAGAATTTCAAGAAACGAACAATTCTGATAAAAAAAAGTCAGAATTACAAGATATAAAGTCAGAACTGTAGGATATAAAGTCATAATTGCAGGATATAAACTCACAATTTCGAGAAAAAAATGTCAGAATTTCAAGAAAAACTATTCTGAGAAAAAAAGTCAGAATTGCAAGATATAAAGTCGGAATTGTAGAATATAAAGACAGAATTGCAGGATATTAACTCGTAATTTCGAGAAAAAAAATTCTGAATTTTAAAATACAAACAATTCTAAGAAAAAAGTCAGAATTGCAAGATATAAAGTCAGAATTGTAGACTATAAAGACAGAATTGAAGGATATAAACTCGCAATTTCGAGAAAAAAAGTCCAGAATTTCAAAATAGAAACAATTCTGGGAAAAAAGTAAGAATTGAGAGATGTAAAGTCAGAATTGCGGGTTATAAACTCACAATTTTTAGAAAAAAAATCGGAATTTTAAAATACATACAATTCTAAGAAAAAAGTCAGAATTGTGGGATATAAACTCACAATTTTCAGGAAAAAAAATCTGAATTTGAAAAAAAAATCTGAATTTAAAAAAAAATCGGATTTTAATTCAGTGGTAGAAATGGGCTTCCATAGTCTTGATCTCCTCTAAAACTCTAGAAATTACATTATTAAGGTTTTTTACTGAAAAGAAAGTGGGAGACTAAGACTATTGTCTAAGAGAAACAACTGAGATCAAATAGTCACAAATTCGATCGCTTTTATATCACATGGAGTCACACGTGCTGTCAAATAATCTCAGCGTTGTGTCTTTCCTATGAGGGTTTTGCAATCTCAGCACCAGCTTGACATGGATTACGAAACAAAACGTTACTAATTCCTCTCTTCCTTTGCGCCTGTGGGGAGGAGAGTAATAATAAAACAAGAGAATAATAAAAAATAAAAAAAACACGCCCTTGCTGCAGCCCTAAATTGTTGCGCCACATGCCTTTGTGCAAGTGTGAGCACGTCTTCGTTCTCCCTTGACAAAGCATGTCAACCCCAGGCCTCCGTGTCGGCGACTCCACTCCGACATGTCAAACGACATCAGGCTAAAGGAATGCTGTCACGGAGCCAGACACTGAACAAAAAAACAGAATTAAATATGCAAGCAAAACCACGGCCTGAGTGACAGCGGGAACCGCGCCGGAGCGCTCGCCGCTCTCCCGCCGCTAACCGGGAGGGCGTCTTTAGACCCGAGCATCTGGGTTTTATCTCCTCAGGGCTTTGAAAAGCGTTACGAGGTTTGATTATTGTGTGCACACGATGCAACAACATTCAAAAGCCTCTTTCTGGAAAAAGGCAAACAGGCAAAAACATCAATGCTGGCAGCGTGTCACTCGGGTTTAAGGGAACACGACTTATTAGGTTGATGAGAACATTTTGATTGTTACGAGGCTTTTTGACACCGTGCCCGCAGCGAGAGCAAGTCTTTTACGGCTCTGTTTTCTGTTTCAAAGAACAGTAATGTGGAAAATGTCCAATCTTCTCTGCCCTGCAGTCAGTCACTGCGCTGCTTTCGGTGAGCTGTATTTTCAGCACTTTCTCGTCTGTGGAGACCACCTCGCTCTTAGCGCTGAAACTACCTCTCACGCTTTTACAGAAAGGGGTCAAGGGTTCAACGGTTAGCATGGTCTACTTAGACCCACGATCTCTACTTAATGCATCCCGCATTTCTCCCAATGCTATACTGCGTTTCTTGCCCCTGGCTGCCTCATTATCTGTCTGAATGTGAATCTCCTTACTTAGCAGAGAATATACATTAAGATGGACAAAGGATATATAAAAATATTTTTCTTAAGAACATAATGTTACGTAAGTATTCACAAGCTGTTTTATTCATGGTATAAATGCTTGAATACAATATTTAACATTTTCAAGTCCATTCATTATTTGTCTCAGCCTATAAATTCTGTCAATTTTATGATAAAATACAAACAATAAATGTGTTTTTACGCTCTGTAATTTGTAATGAGATAACTATATTCGCATGTAAATCAATGATCTTTTCCTTTTTAATATTTGCAGCACGAAATAAACATGAAAAAATATTTGAATGCAAAAAAAGTCAAAAAACATCTTGTGAATAAGTCATAATAAATAAGTCAGAAATAAGTCAGAAAAGCCAACAAGCCTAATACTTTGCCAACATTGTTTTATTTTTTCCCGTAAATCAGCCAGTTAACTGAGTTGAAGCCTACGTTTTTATTGCTGTTTTTCATGTTTTCACATTAACTTTACGCAATATAACATGATTTTATTACATGAATCCATAATTTAAAGCATTCTATAAATGCATTTATCATGTCTGTGAGGCAAATATTCGCTGAGATTCGGATAATTTTTGTGAAGCACTCCTCCTCAAGACAGAGACGGCAGGAAGCACATTTGTTTTCTTTAGCTATTTTACAAAAGCGTAACGTTTTGTTGATATTGTGAGTGCACACAAATAAAAGACCTTTTGCAATTCCGAATGATGTATTGCTCGTACCTTAAAATGATGGCGTATTTTAAGTTTCCACTGTAATTAAGAAAAAAAATGCAAGTGATTGCGTTGGTGCTTCCATGTCCTGCAACGTGAGCTTTAGGTTCCTCTCTCTGCACAAATGATTTGAGCGTCGTGGCCAGGTCTGGGCCCGTGCAGGACTCTATTCGCTCCCCCTCGGCTCGACAGGCTCCCAATCTGCCCAGACCCATATGCACCCGCATACCCTGCATGCCCAGACGCAACGCCCCTGCTTACAATACAATATAAGAATATCTCGTATTTCCAAAAACAAATTTCTAAACAAAGTTAGAAAAATATGGAAGCAGAATAGACTCATTAATAATTCACGAAAAGACATGATGCACACATGCGTGTCCCAATTCACGTGCACGAAAAAAAAAAAAAAAAATATATATATATATATATATATATATTCACACAAAAAATTCACGTTCAAAAAATAAGAATATAAATTCATAAAATACGTTTCACAAATTGCAAAACACAATTCACAGATTTACAACTGTGTTTTGCAATTTGTAAAACGTATTTTATGAATTTATATTCTTATTTTTTGCACGTGAATTTTTTTTTTCGTGCATGTGAATTGGGACACGCATGTGTGCATCGTGTCTTTTGCGTGAATTATTAATCTAATCTATTAATCTATATTAGTCTATTCTGCTTCCATAGAAAAACAGCATCATTTTATTCTCAAACCTCTGGTGCACTCCAGACTTACCAAAAAGGTTTACGTTTCAAATTTTTTGCATTTTTAAGATAGTAAAGATTTGAAAAAAAAAAAAAAAAACACCACTGGGAAGCAAATTTTATCTAGTGGAAGCGTTTGGTACTGTATCCAAACAAAATCTTACAGAAAGCTGATTTTTTTTTACGATATTCAATCATAAATCAATCCAAAAACAAATTTCTAAACAAAGTTAGAAAAATATGGAAGCAGAATAGACTCATTAATAATTCAAGAAAAGACACGATGCACACATGCATGTCCCAATTCACGTGCACGAAAAAAAATATATATTCACAAAAAAAATTCACGTTCAAAAAATAAGAATATAAATTCATAAAATACGTTTCACAAATTGCAAAACACAATTCACAGATTTACAACTGTGTACAACAATTTTGAATGTTTAAAAATCACGAGTGTATTACGGACTGTGAGTGTGTGAATAGCTTTTTTTGCGTGTGTATTTTTTAGACTTGCGTGCGTTTTTGAGACTCTCCTGGCAGCGAACTCCTCCCATGCGGGTCACTCGTACACTTTAGCCAATCAGATTTGAGCCTGTCGATCGACCAATCATAACCCGCTGTGGGCGTGCCTACCTTACGTTACGTCATCAACGCGAGTCCATAGTTCCAGAATCCAGATACGATTCAGCTGTTGATCGTCTCATTTTGTTTTATACTGCATGCTTACTTAAAACTCGGTCGTTTAGACACTCGTTAACGTGACCAGTGTAAGCCAGCAGCTGCTCAGAGTGTATTATGTTTTAATGTTTATCGATTGTTATGTTTATTTAATAAAGAATCATTCACGTGGATACCATACCGCATACAGATATTAAAATTATAAACTCAATGTAAAGCATAAAATAAGGTTTTTACAGATGGGACATGTAAATAAATGGAAAATGATAATGATCTATTTGGATATTTTTCAAGCAGTCTCTTGTGGTTTTGTTTTTTTATTGAAAACAGGAAAGAGCTGTCAGAGCAAAACTTGTCTTGTGTCTCAAATCCTACGACGGCACGCATTCAGCTGATGACGATGTAATAACATACACACATTGTAAACCATGTACATTTCATTTAAGTTTGTTTACGCTGCAGCCTGCAGATACTATGTATTTCAGAATTGCAAGGCTTATGATGTACAAGTAGCTGCCCCTAATCAACCTCTGCCACAAATTATGAGGTGATGTGAATCTAGAAGTTTCATTTGGAACTGTAACTCTATCAAAACAGTCAGGCTGCAACCCATCCATTTTGACAGTTTCAACTGATTTAAGTCATGCATTATTACTACATTTCTTTTAGAATGGTATCCTATGACTTTGTATTTGTTAAGGCATAAAGCTTAGTTATGCATTGTTAAATGTTCTGGATTTATGTCAGGATTAAAACATTCAAAACAAGTCGGAACTTGAATGAAGTTTACTGAATAATCTTTGGTGCATTCCTTTTTATGATCAGTCTGTCTGACTGACCAGCAAATTCCACAACTGTTAATACTGAAGCAAATACAATTGCTGCTAACCAGCATCATCTTGTGTATTGTAATCTCAAAGATTTTTACATCACTGCTCAACATAAAATTAAACATGATTAATCACAATAATATAATATTTAATAAAAGTAAATGAATGTTGATTACATAAAAAAACAATGCAGGTAAATTAAATAAAAGAGATAAAGATTAACGTGAATGAAGAGGTCTGTAACTGTCATCCAGATGTTGTTCCAAAGTGTTAAATCCTGAAAAATGCAAGGAAAATGATTAGTGTGTTTTAATGAAACACTGCATCCAGTTGCACAAATGGTTAGTACAAACACACCGTTATTCATACACTGAGTTCTCGTGAGGTCTATTCATGATTACATAAAGCTATAATAATAAAGGCAGGGTCAGTGCTAAGTGGGAGCTAGACTGGGCAGAGGCCACCCAGCGTTGTTAAACAAAAACATGGCAATGAACAGAATTCTTTCTTCATTTTGGCCAATATACAGGACCTTGTGACTTGGTCAATCGACAGGCTCAAATCTGATTGGCTAAAGTGTACGAGTGACCCGCGTGGGAGGAGTTCGCTGCCAGGAGAGTCTCAAAAACACACGCAAGTCTAAAAAATACACACGCAAAAAAGGCTATTCACACACTCACAGTCCGTAATGCACTCGTGATTTTTGAACATTAAAAATTGTTGTACACAGTTGTAAATCTGTGAACTGTGTTTTGCAATTTGTGAAACGTATTTTATGAATTTACATTCTTATTTTTTGCACATGAATTTTTTTTGTGAATATATATTTTTTTTTCGTGCACGTGAATTGGGACACACATGCTATTCTGCTTCCATAGAAAAACAGCATAATTTCATTTTCAAACCTCTGGTGCACTCCAGACTTACCAAAAAGGTTTACGTTTCAAATTTTTTGCATTTTTTAGATAGTAAAGTAAAGATTTGAAAAAAAAAAAAAAAAAAAAAAAAACCACCACTGGGAAGCAAATTTTATCTAGTGGAAGCGTTTGGTACTGTACCCAAACAAAATCTTACTGAAAGCTGATTTTTTTTTTACGATATCAACCTCAAATTTGGAGCGCAACTTTAGAACTATGGCTCTCACATTTTTAGAGTAAAACATGTTTTGTAAATGAAAATAGTGTGTCTGCTTTGATTATTTTGATTATTAAAATATAGTGAAACAAGATGCCTTTGAGATGTTTTTTGGGTCGATCATTGAGTTTTCAACAAGAACTGCTATATAATAATTTTTTCATACGAAAAAAACTTGAGTATATTTCAAAAATTGTATATTCTTAGAATTTATCTTAAAAATGTCTTAAGAAGATCTCCAACCAAATGCAATCAGATGTGCAACTTCACTGGTTTCTCCCAATGTTTTTTTTCTCTCCATTTCTGTTACCAATGGAGTTTTAGTTTTCCTACATTTACCTCTCAATTACCTCTTAATGCTTTTGCATCTAGGAATTTATTTGGTAAACATGTTTATTTTGTAGTTTATGCGCATAACTTCTTACAGAATAAAAACGGTTTTCTCTTCAAGCGAGTGCATACATTTTTGATGTGTTTTTGCAAAATGTTATTCAAACCTAATAGCATTTGTTTATGCAATATGTACATAAAAATACTGGATGGAAATGTGCTGAGTGTAAAAATAGCAAGTCAAATTTGACAAATTGAAACTACAATGAAAAGCCAACATATATGCATAAGTGCTATATATAGTGTGGAATTGTAAAGAAAACCCAAAATGGTTGACTATGGCCAAAAAAACACTGCAGTGGTTCAAAACCCTGAATGCAAGCATGAACTTTGACTTTACTCTCACCCACCTGTTTCACTTCTCACTGACTCTATCAGCACCCACCGGCTATGTGAAACACTGCTAAACACACACCGCTTCCCACTGCTGCAGCGATCGCAGGAATGAAACCAAGAGGAGAGAAGAGTGTGTGTGTGTGTGTGTGTGTGTGTGTGTGTGTGTGTGTGTGTGTGTGTCTCAGAGAAACTGCCTGTAGCATCGTCTCCATATCTCTGTTCAGATGTGCCCATCATCTTAAAACAGCACTCGCTGCTCGCAGCGCTGCTGACTGAGAGAAAAAATGATGTCTGGAGGACAAATATGGCACGTAAATAATTAATCACATCCGCTCTGTTTGCCCGTCACTAGGATTCTCCTAGACTTGATCCAGTCTGCTTTCTCTCCATGTCCCTTTCTCAAACACAAAACACACACACCTGCACTCAAAACACACACTGGCATAGCTCAGAGAGTCTCTCCTGCTGGACTGTCACTCAAAACACATCCTAAGAGTGTATAATATACACAAGTTTAAATCAATACAAAAATTTCGAGTCCTTCAGGTTGAAAACAAGCAAAAAATCTTGCATTATTTACAGCAATGCACTTACAAAGGACGTCTCGGTGGTATTGCACTAGGATGAACAGTAAAATACATGCAAATCAAAAACAAAGCACCAAGACTAACAACACAGTATGTTTGAACTTGACTAGTCTAACAACTCTGTGCAAGGTTATATTCTGTGCAATATTTTTTCTCATGTTATAGAATCAAGGTTTAGCTGGTTAGCATGCACAGTTTGCCCCTGCTGGTAGATGTCATAACTACACCATTATACTGCTAAAAAAGAATCTTGATGGCCATTGAAAAATATCTATGCATGCTTTTTTAGTCATGCATTACTTTTTATATAAAATGCAAAAAATAGAAAATAAATAATATTACTCAATAATAAACAAAAATTTATATTTTATTTTTATTATTAACACATACCTATTAATGCTATTTTAAAGCAAATAAAACACAGTTTCCATCCCAAGTATGTAAGCGACAGTATTTCAGAGCCAATCATCAGGGTGCATTCCTCAGTCACATGACTAGAGGCAAAGTCATGACTTTTTTGAAGTGCATCTAGGAATTTATTTGGTAAATGTGTTTACTTCGTAGTTTATGCGCATAACTTCTTACAGAATAAAAAAGGTTTTCTCTTCAAGCGAGTGCATACATTTTTATGTGTTTTTGCAAAATGTTATTCAAACCTAAATGCTTGCCCACAGCATTTGTTTCTGCAATTTGTGCATAAAAACACTGGATGGAAATGTGCCGAATGTAAAAATTGCAAATCCTCGTTAGCTAGTGCTGAAAAGTCTTAATTGCCATTGAAAAATAGCCATGCCATTTTTTATATGCATAATAATAATATGTTTGAAAATAGGTATGCATTGCTTTTTATATAAAATGCAAAAAATAGAAAATAAATAATATAAATAAAAAATAATAATATTTTATTTTTATTATTAACACACTTGTTTTTTTACATTTCAGAATTAAGGCTTTTATAACGAATGAAAATAAAATAAAAATATTTTGTAAAGGTCAATTTTGTGAATTAAATGTTTACAAAAATTGATGCAAACATCCTCTGAGGCTACATGCTTGATCTGGGAAAATAAAACGAAACTTTAAAAAGCACCACAGTGATAACACAGCTGATTCAAAAATATTAAAAAAAAATTATAAATATTATAAAAACATTCACCGGCACATCTTTCTCTCAAATTAAGTATCGTACCAATAGACAGACTGGACACTGCTTCAGGTATTACCAGAAAAATCTACCCACGGGAATTACGTCGATAACGCATAACCAGACGTTCGTCCAGACAAGTAGTCCCACTGCTAAAAGGATGATTGAGACAACTAAACCGCTCAAATAATAAACATGCACAGCACTCCAACACGTTTCTGCTCTGCATCCCTCTAGAACGCCTCACATCTTAGACTTCCATTGCAAATGCATCGCTGTAAACATCATTTTGTTTGTTGTGACAAACTGAGGGATGAGTCAATATATTATACCCCAGATGGAGCTCATAAAGTTGTTTTGCACATTCCATTAAGGACCAGTTGTGACAATGTGCACTGGATTCAGTACGATTCGTCATTTAAGTAAAGAATTATAAGCCTCATGTAAAAAAAACATACATGTAAAGCTGATTACAATTGACTCCCAACTAGCAGTGGTCAGGAAGCACCAGCCACGTGCTTTGCAATCTGAGGTTCTAAACCAAATAAATAAATATCTGGGGTTAACCACACTGTAGTCTCCACTGTCATCACCCACATCACAACAACATCCACACTGCTCTAAAGCCACAGGAGTCCAACAGACCATTTCTGAGTTGTAAAAGAAGTCTATTTAAGACAGTTTATTGACCTTTTTGTACCAGAACCAACACAGATTTGATCCCAATTGGCACCCGTGTGATTGCTCAAACTGCACTGGATGAATAAAGATTCTAGCCCTGGAGGTTCGCAGTGTATAAAAATGCTAAATCCCCACACTGTTTTGTTTTTGCTCGGAAAGATGCACAATGCAGGCAGTGGAATGAGAAAAAACAACGCAAGGTCTCAAGATGTGCTTTTTAACAGCTGAACTTATTTTAAAGTCCCCATGAAATCAAAATAAAAGTTTTTTGGCTTTTAGTATGAATATGTTTGCCCTAAAGTTTTCTGTAAGTTAGTGTGTGCCAAAACAATGACAAAATTCGCATTTAGAAGACATAAGCATTCAAAACTTACAGTCTTCCGCCAATACGGATCGACGATTTTGATGAGATCAGCCTGCACTTCAGCTTCTCATCAAACTTTCTGTCCAATCAAATGCTCTCTAGAATTCGATGCGTTGGGATTTTTCCGATATTTTTTCAATATGCATTTCATTGGGGTGAGACCACAAAACATATCGGATTTTAATTCTATACAGAATGCTATTTTATATGTAGATAATGCAATGTGGATGAGATTTTAGCTGTCATACACTGTCAAATGTGGCTTTACCCAGCTCAACGGCTTTAGCCCAAGCTATGATATGAACAAAACGCTATTGGCTATTTAAAAAAGGGGGTGGGACTGCTGGATATGCCCCGCCTTGTCTTCCTGTTTCAGTTGAAATTACGTCAATGCATGGAATAAAGCTGCATGTTTCAAAGCACTTCAGTGGACCTTTAACTTGAGTGCCGCATTTTTAGAAATGCAAGTGCAATGGTCAAATTTCTCCATCTAATGTGTGGAAAAACAAAGAAAAAGTAGCACATGTTCAAAAGGCCCTTTATAGGTCAACATTACACATGTGGGTCTGTTCCAAAATCTAGCAAGATCCCTTCATAGGCAGCACTCTGGGTGTCAAACCAATAGTGCTCCTAAGTTAATGGTAGCATGTTACAAAGCAAACAATGGAATGCTCTAATAAGGTACTCCAATTAATAAATATTAGGGCTGCACTCGACTAAAGATTTTTCTCGTTGACTAGTAGTCATTCATTTTAAGCATTAGTCGACGATTAGTTGCAAGTTTATTAATTAACCATATAGATCATAATAATGAGCCTTTAATTGCCTACATAGTGTGACGAGCGTCCCGCTTGGATATCAGCGTCGCCCTGGAAACCAACGATGTCCACGCCCCCACGCTCATCACGCGGGAATCAGTCTCAGCTGCGTCTCATCAGCCGGCGTCCTCATAAGCCGCGTGCCGGCTGACTCAGTTGAGAAACGATCTCCCTACGAGCTCAGACTAATGGTTCTCTCTCTTCTTTCTCAGACAGCAGCTGAACTGATTCCCTCACGTTTCACTGGATCTGCACCGAGCACGAAGATTGAAGAGCACCAACCGTCACGAGTCTCACACAGCCAGCGGCCATCACTTTCACTTTCACTTTTGACTTACGTTTATCAATAAATCCACCCTCCGGGGCTAAATTGTGAGTTTTCTGTCCTGTCTTCCTTCCCACCCGTGACAGTCTGGTGGAGAATGCGGGCAGATTGGTGAAGGTTTTCAGGCAGAAAATTATCAACTCACTTTTCACCCGAACTTTTTTTTCTGTCTCACCATGTCACAGACACCAGCGGAAGGCGAGCGCTCCTCCCCAGAGATGGACCAGCTGCTACAACGGCTCACAGAGGTTAGCATCCGCCAACAACAAATTGTGGAACACCTCGCCACCCGCCAGAGCCAAACGGAGCAGGAAATAGCATCCCTTCAAGTCGCCGCTGCCGCCCAACGCGCTCCGCTACTGGACACGCGCGCTCACGCCGCCCGTCTACTGCCAAAATTAACTCCCCATGATGATGTTGAGGCTTTCCTACAGATGTTCGAAAGTACCGCCGTATCTGAGGACTGGCCACGGGAAGACTGGGCACGGGCACTGGCGCCCCTACTCTCCGGTGAGGCACAGCGCGCCTATTTCTCTCTTTCACCCGCTGCTGCAGAACAGTACGGGGAAGTGAAGAATGAAATCCTGGGTCGTCTGGGTCTCTCTCCTGTTTGCGCCGCACAGCTCTTCCATGAATGGGAGTATAAGCCCCGCCTCCCTGCCCGTGCCCAGATCGTCGAGCTCACCCGTTTGGCACGTCACTGGCTGTTAGAAGGAAACCCCTCGGCTGATCAAGTAGCGGAGCGCGTGGTCGTCGAACGCCTCTTGCGAGCCCTGCCCCGTTCACATCGCCAGGCCGTGAGTATGAGGAACCCCTCCAACGTGCAGGAACTCATTGAGGCCGTGGAGTTGGCGGATGCTACTCAACAGCGGGAGGCCGGGGATCGAGCGCCGCCTTTTCCCCGGAGGGTGGTCCAGGAGCGACGCGCGCCGGAGGGCACACCGCGACCATACAGCAGGCCAGCGGCTCCCTCTCCCCGCGACGAGCCTATGCCGACCGAAGTCCCTGCGGGCCCCACCAAGAGCTGGCTGGCGGGCTGCATCATGCATGCGGACGCACCATCAGGAGCTCCGGAGGTGGAGGTGAAAATCGGCGGTAAGCTCTTCCGCGCCCTTCTGGACTCCGGCAGTGCGGTCAGCCTGGTGCAGTCCCATATCCTCCCTCCCAAGGGTGAGTCGAAGGCGGTGCTACCAATCACATGTGTCCACGGGGAAACGAAACAGGTTCCCGTCAGACGAGTCACTGTTTCTGCCGCCATAGGCACCTGGCCGCTAGAAGTTGGACTGGTCGAAGACCTCCCCGTGCCAGTTCTTCTCGGGAGGGATTGGCCAGGCTTCGACCGCCTGCTCACCGCCGCCTCTCAGCCCGCCAGCCCAAGAGGGAGCCGCCGGAAGCCAAAGACACCTCGCGGGCCACGCCGTCGTCCAGCACTTCTGGCTTCGGATAGCGGGAGAGATGGTGAGTCCCCTTCCCAAAACTCTAACGTGTTTTATGATGTCTTCCAACAGGCTACTGAAGGGGGCTCATTCGCCAGGGACCAACGGGAAGACGATCGGCTCAAACATTGCTGGAACCAGGTCAGGTCCATTGACGGCCGTGACGTCCAGCCAGCTCCTCACCCTCTCCCGCACTTCGTGGTCCAGAACGGCCTGCTGTATTGTGTCGCAGAGCGAAGGGGGGAGGAAAAACGTCTGTTGGTCGTCCCACGTTCGAGGACGGAGACGGTCCTTGAATTGGCACACTCGCATCCCATGGCCGGCCACCTGGGACAGGAGAACACCATTAGAAGGATCCGGGACCGTTTCCACTGGCCGGGCCTCGACGGCGAGGTGAAGCGCTTCTGTCAAGCTTGCCCTACCTGCCAGCGGACCTCCCCGAGGAAGCCTCCCCCCTCACCGCTAATCCCATTACCTGTCATCGACGTGCCCTTCGAGCGCATCGGGATGGACCTGGTGGGTCCGCTGCCGAAGTCTGCCCGGGGCCATGAACACATCCTGGTGGTGGTCGACTATGCCACGCGGTATCCGGAGGCGGTCCCCCTCCGAAAAGCCACGGCCAAGAACATCGCCCAGGAACTCTTCCAGCTCTTCAGCCGCGTCGGCATACCCACCGAGATCCTGACCGATCAAGGTACTCCCTTCATGTCCCGGCTAATGGCAGATCTCTGCAGGCTGCTGCGGGTGAAGCAGTTGAGGACCACAGTTTACCACCCGCAGACCGACGGACTCGTCGAACGCTTCAATCAGACCTTAAAACAGATGCTTCGACGGGTCAGCGCAGAGGACAGAAGGGACTGGGACCTGATGCTACCGTATGTCCTCTTTGGCATCCGTGAGGTCCCCCAGGCCTCAACTGGCTTCACCCCATTCGAACTCCTCTTCGGCCGGCAACCCCGTGGCCTCCTGGATGTGGCGAAGGAGGCCTGGGAGCAGCAGCCTGCCCGTCACCGCTCTGTGATTGAACACGTCCAGCAGATGCGAGAGAAGATCGACCGGGTGATGCCATTAGTTCGGGAACACCTGGTGAAAGCCCAGCAGAGCCAACAGCGTCAGTACGACCGGACCGCCCAACCACGGGAATTCCAGCCCGGAGACCGAGTGATGGTCCTGGTCCCTACCGCGGCCTGCAAATTCCTCGCTACCTGGCAAGGCCCCTATACCGTCATAGAGCGAGTTGGACCTGTCAACTACCGGCTCCGACAGCCGGGGAGGAGACGTACTGACCAGGTCTACCATATTAACCTCCTCAAGAAATGGGTCGGGACCAGGGACCAGCTCGCCGCCCTCTGCCTCTCCGAACCCGTGGTTGTGGACATGGACCCCCACCTCTCGGCTACCCAGAAGGGAGACCTCCAACACCTGATCGGTCAGTTCTCTGATGTGTTCTCCCCTCTCCCCGGGCGGACCAACGTCCTCCACCATGACATCCGTACGCCACCGGGTGTCGTCGTTCGGCAGCGACCCTATCGGGTCCCAGAGGCTCGTCGGCAGGCTATTGAGGACGAAGTCCAACAAATGCTGAAGTTAGGGGTGATCGAACCATCACGCAGCCCATGGTCCAGCCCCATCGTTATGGTCCCCAAGCCAGACGGCACCCTCCGGTTCTGTAACGACTTCAGACGACTCAACGAGGTATCCGAGTTTGACGGCTACCCCATGCCTCGGGTGGATGAACTGCTAGACCGATTGGGACGGGCCCGGTATATCTCCACCCTGGACCTCACTAAAGGTTACTGGCAAGTACCTCTCTCTGAAGATGCCAAACCCAAAACCGCCTTCTCCACCCCTAGCGGCCATTGGCAATACCGGACCCTCCCCTTCGGTCTTCATGGGGCTCCAGCGACCTTTCAACGGATGATGGACGTCATTCTCCGGCCGCACCAGCAGTACGCGGCCGCGTACTTGGACGACGTCGTCATCCACTCCGAGGCATGGGACGACCACCTTGACCGTCTCCGGAGGGTGCTGACGGAGCTACGAAGGGCTGGGCTGACCGCCAACCCCCGCAAGTGCCATCTAGCTCTACGGGAGGCGAAGTACCTGGGATACCAAGTAGGACGAGGCATCATCAGACCGCAAGAAAAAAAGGTAGAAGCCATAAGGACCGCGCCAAGACCTATCTCCAAGACCCAGGTACGAGCCTTCTTGGGGTTGGCGGGGTATTATCGCTGCTTCATCCCTAACTTCTCCTCTTTAGCCGCCCCTCTGACAGACCTGACCAGGAAGGGGCAGCCGGAGAAGGTTCAGTGGTCTCCAACGGCGGACGAGGCCTTCCAGCGGATAAAGGACGCCCTAACCTCGGAGCCCGTCCTGCGCGCCCCGGACTTTCGCTGCCCCTTCCTGCTACAGACGGATGCCTCGGACACCGGCCTCGGAGCGGTCCTCTCCCAGGTCCAGGAAGGAGAAGAGCATCCAGTCCTTTACATCAGCCGAAAGCTGACCCCGGCCGAGAGGAACTACGCCACAGTGGAAAAAGAGGCCCTAGCCATCAAGTGGGCAGTCCTGGAGCTGCGGTACTACCTCCTCGGCCGGAGGTTCACCCTGGTAACCGACCACGCCCCTCTTCAGTGGATGGCCAAAGCAAAAAACACCAACGCCAGGGTGACCCGATGGTTCCTAGCGCTCCAGGACTTCCACTTCGACGTCAAACATCGTGCTGGGGCCGCCAACTCCAACGCCGATGGACTCTCTCGGATCTGGGCAGCTTTCGCAGGTCTGTCAGGGGTCACTCCCCACCCACCCCCTGTCTCTCCCCTATTTTCTCATCTCATCCACAGGACCAGGACGACGCTTAGGGGGGGGGAGTGTGACGAGCGTCCCGCTTGGATATCAGCGTCGCCCTGGAAACCAACGATGTCCACGCCCCCACGCTCATCACGCGGGAATCAGTCTCAGCTGCGTCTCATCAGCCGGCGTCCTCATAAGCCGCGTGCCGGCTGACTCAGTTGAGAAACGATCTCCCTACGAGCTCAGACTAATGGTTCTCTCTCTTCTTTCTCAGACAGCAGCTGAACTGATTCCCTCACGTTTCACTGGATCTGCACCGAGCACGAAGATTGAAGAGCACCAACCGTCACGAGTCTCACACAGCCAGCGGCCATCACTTTCACTTTCACTTTTGACTTACGTTTATCAATAAATCCACCCTCCGGGGCTAAATTGTGAGTTTTCTGTCCTGTCTTCCTTCCCACCCGTGACAATAGCCTAATAAGTGCTCAAGCGCAGGCAAAAAAAAAGCTTGCCACAGTACACCGGCAGATAAAACAATTATGAATGTGTCAGGGAAAACAGCAAGGAGACTTTTTGTTAACGTTTTAATAATTTATTGATAAACTAGTGCTTTCTTTGTTTTCAGTTTAGGAGATGAAGTTGGCAGTAAGGATGTGGCTGTATGCATGTTTCATATGGACTACATAATCTGAGAATGTTTGTTTTCTATTTGAATTAGTTCATTTAAAAGTATACATTTCACTCTCTATAGACATATTTTTCATGTCTGCAAGGCAAGTATACACCGAGTTTCAAAGTTTTGCGTTCAAGTTCACAGAGACTGAGATGGCAAAAAGTGCATCCTGTTTGCTTACATTATTTTACAAAAGTACAATGTTTCGTTGTTTTTGTGAGTGCACACAAACAAATGTAGAGTCTTTACAGATTCGAAAGATGCATTTCTTTTATCTGTATGACCAAGAATGAAAGAGTATTTTAAGAGCAAGTGACCGCACTGGTGCCTTCATCTGTCATGCAGTAAGCGAGCTACTATTCAGCTTTCACACTCCTCACAGACACTTGGGCAGCGCACATTTTTCTAGGTTAACATTGGATTGAGCAGATATGTGAAGTTGCTAATACTTACATATTTCATCGATATAATAAATATTGAGTAAAATAGTACATTTTTACATTTTTATCAACACCTTGGTTTCAAATGAATTATATGCATATACTTTATCTGTTTTCTTGGTTACCAAGCTCACTACAATGCATTGTGGGATTGCATTCACTGCAATTCACTACTTTAGAATTTGGCAATCAAACAATCAAGCTGCAACCTTTAAGAACTATGATGCCTATGTAGGCAGCTCACTAGGTTTTGGAACGCAACCCGTGTCTACATTGAACATGACAGGTGTTGCATCACATCCCTTCGACTACTGCATTAAAGCTGCACATCAGGGAGCAAAAACGTTAAGGTATCTGATTCCATTTGGAAGTTATTTGTCACCTGGAACCACAAAACAAGGGTCAGTTTCTTGAAATTGAGATTTATACATCATCTGAAGCTGAATAAATACACTTCCCAATGATGTATGGTTTGTTAGAATAGGACAATATTTGGCAGAGATACAACTATTTGAAAACCTGGAAGCTGCAAAAAAATCTAAATACTGAGAAAATCGCCTTTAAAGTTGTCCAAATGAAAATCAAAAATTAAGTTCTGATATATTTACGGTAGGAAATTTACAAAATATCTTCATGGAACATGATCTTTACTAAATATCTTAATGATTTTTGGCATAAAAGGAAATTCTATAGTTTTGACACATACAATGTAGATTTGGCTATGTGCTACTTAAGACTGGTTTTGTGGTCCAGGGTCACATTTAAATGCACAACAAATAAAATGCATCGTAAAAACTATTTGTAAATAAAGAATGTTTGAAAAAAATGGCTATGCTATATAGAATACGAAAAATAAAAACAAGGCTTCCAGTGCACAGGGTTTGTGAGCGATTTAGTAGTCGTGCATCACGGGATGCCACCTGCATCTGGAGTAGACATGGTGTGACATGTTAAGCAGCAGAGTAACATGTTAATACTTCAAATAAACTAGTTATAATTATGCATTATTTAGAAGTTATAATTGCATTATTGCTACAATTTTGCTACAGTGCAGGACTGCAAAAAAGTTGATAAAAAGCATTAAAAAATGCAAACTTCACGCAAATTTAAACCTTTAAACGTTTTAAAAGTTCATGTCAATGTTGTTTAACAATTCCAATACTTGTTCTGACATTTCTAAACCTGTTAAATCAAAAACCACGGCTTCAAACTCCATCTAATGCACTGGCTTCACCTCGGAGCAACAGATCTGCTGTATCTCCTGCGGTGAGCTCTGTTACCGTTCCTCCGCACATTCGGAAAGGAATCATCCGTTCAGCGGGAAGCTTCATTTCCAGACGACACGCTGAGACACAGAGCTGTACGTTTCCTAAAAATCTCCTAATCCCTTCAGTTTTGTTGCAGCTCACGATTTCACGCTCTTTTGGCGCCTGCTAAACTCCACCGCAACAAATCAGGTGTCTGGTGAGGCACGCGAGACGCGCTCCTCTGATATCCCTGCGAGAAACCCCCGCTGTGAACGCCAGACGGGGAGCCTGGAAAACAAAACCATAGACTTTCAAACTGACTGACTCGACTTACCGATAAACATGCTCTCCATGGTCATCACGCGTCCAGATCCGTGGCGTCCTCACGCACCGTTGCCATCAAGAGTGAAACCATGATCTCATCTGTGCATGTGGGAAACCACGACCACGAGGACTGCAACGACACCTCGCTAGCTTTCTGTCCGTCTCTGTCTGTCTGTGTGTGAACTGAGATCCCACTTCAGAGAAACTCTCAGTCTTGCTCTCGCACCTCGTCCTCAGCCTTGTCTCAGAGTGTGCTGATCCTCTCTAGCTGTAATCTGACTCCTGGTGAAGCAGCTCTCTCCGGCGTGCCGATATCAGCGTCTCTGGCGGGAGTCGAGCCGCGGCTGCTCATTTGTTCTGTCTGAGTGTTCCTCAGGCACTGCTCTCTCTCTCTCTCTCTGTCTTTCTCTCTCTCTCTTATCTTGCGTTCGCTCTTCCAGCACCTCCCTACTTCATCTATCATGCTCTCTCGCTCTCTCGTTCTTCACAGTTATCTGGTGATGTCCTCATAAAGTTAACTAGAGTTCTATTTCTAGTTTATTTTAATATTTTTTTCTAGTAAGAAAATGTGAGCATTTGATTTTGCTGCAAAAGAAATCATTGTCATGGTGCAAAAGTGTTTGGCAGGGCATTACTAGGGTGTTTTTTGCTTTGGTTGTGGTGTTGCACCACAGTTGCTAGGGTGTTTAGGCTGGTTGCCAGGGTGTTTTGTTTGGTCACCACGGCATTGCTACCATGTTCTGCGTGGGTGCAAAGTTGTTCTAGGTGGTTACTAGGATGTTTGGGTGGTTTCTCCACTGCTCTGTTTATTGTTATATCTGTTGTTGTTATATGGTTGCTACCATGTTCAGGTTGATCTAGGTGGTTGCTAGGGTATTTTGGGTGGTTTCTCCACTGTTCTGTTTGTGTTGCTGATATTTGGTTGCTACCATGTTCTGTATGGTTTTTTAGGTTGATCTAGGTGGTTGCTAGGGTATTTTGGATGGTTTCTCTGCTGTTCTGTTTATGTTGTTGCTATAGGGTTTCTACCATGTTTTGCATGGTTGCAAGTTTGATCTAGGTGGTTGCTAGGGTATTTTCTGCTGTTCTATTTATGTTGTTGCTATTGGGGTTGCTACCATGTTCTGAATGGTTATTAGTTTGATCCAGGTGGTTGCTAGAGTATTTTCTGCTGTTCTGTTTATGTTGTTGCTATAGGGTTGCTGCAATGTTCTAAATGGTTGCTAGGTTGATCCAGGCGGTTGCTAGGGTATTTTCTGCTGTTCTGTTTATGTTGTTGCTATAGGGTTGCTGCAATGTTCTAAATGGTTGCTAGGTTGACCCAGGCGGTTGCTAGGGTATTTTCTGCTGTTCTGTTTATGTTTTGTTGCTATAGGGTTTGTACCATGTTCTGAATGGTTGCTAGGTTGATCTAGGTGGTTGCTAGGGTATTTTCTGCTGTTCTGTTTATGTTTTGTTGCTATAGGGTTGCTACCATGTTCTGAATGGTTGCTAGGTTGATCTAGGTGGTTGCTAGGGTATTTACTGCTGTTCTGTTTATGTTGTTGCCATAGGGTTGCTACCATGTTCTGAATGGTTGCTAGGTTGATCCTAGTGGTTGCTAGGGCATTTTCTGCTGTTCTGTTTATGTTTTGTTGCCATAGGGTTGCTACCATGTTCTGAATGGTTGCTAGGTTGATCTAGGTGGTTGCTAGGGTATTTTCTGCTGTCCTGTTTATGTTGTTGCTATATGGTTGCTACCATGTTTTGCATGGTTGCTAGGTTGTTCTAGTTGGTTACTAGGGTACTTTGGGTTGTTTTGCTGCTGTTCTATGTTTTTGCTATATGGTTGCTACCATGTTCTGGATGGTTGCTGGGGTGATCTAGTTGATTGCTAGGGTATTTTCTGCTGTTCTGTTTAAGTTGTTGCAATATGGTTGCTACCATGTTTTGCACGATTTTTAGGTTGAGCTAGGTGGTTGCTATGGTGTTTTCTGCTGTCCTGTTTATGTTGTTGCTATGTGTGTTCTTGGTGTTTGCTATGGTGTTGCTAGACAGTCACAAGCTTGCTCGACCTGGTTGCTAGGGTGTTCTTGGTGTGTGCTATGGTGTTGCTAGACAGTCACAAGCCTGCTCCGCCTGGTTGCTAGGGTGTTCTTGGTGTTTGCTATGGTGTTGCTAGACAGTCACAAGCCTGCTTCACCTGGTTGTTAGGGTGTTCTTGGTGTTTGCTATGGTGTTGCTAGACAGTCAGAAGCCTGCTTCGCCTGGTTGCTAGGGTGTTCTGTGTGTTTGTTATGGCATGCTTAATAGTTGCTCACTGGTTCAGGGTTATTACAAGGGTATTCCGGCTGGTTGTTATGGTGTTGCTAGATAGTTGCTAGGCTGTTGCAGGTGGTTGCAATGGTGTTCCTTGTGGCGCACATTCCAGGGCTCAGTTTATGGTGGGGCCCCTCTTTGAACTCAAAAATGAACAAAGGTTTACTACATTTTGATTGGATCTTGGTGGACTAACATCAGATAAAGATGCTAAGACAACAACCAGACACCTCTTAGAGGGCAAGAAGACGACCTGTGGTACCAAGCCCAGGAAAGACAGGACTTCTCATTGGTCAAAACGCAGTTTCTGCCCTTCAACCATCTAGAGACTAATTCCTAAGGTTTTGGCCTGGGACCGCCATAAAAATTCCGTAGGACCTCCAGATGTAGCAGCAGAGATATCTCAAAGACCCATCAAAATCCATTCATAACTATGTTTGGAAACCTAAAAATGGACCAAAAATTTGTTAGAACATCCAAATTCTAAGTTTCTAGCCTGCCACAGACTGCTCACCCAACCACAGGGAACAAAATATCACTTATCCAAACAGCTTTTCAGAGACCTTGGCATTGCTGCATATTAGCAGTATACAATTTTCTAATTTGCATTAGAAAAATGTGCTCCGGCTTGTTGCTAAGGTGTCGGATGTTCTAGGTCATTGCTAGAGAACTCTAACTGATTGCAAAGTTGTTACTAGAGTGCTCTGGACTGTTGCAACTATGTTGTGGGTGGTTTGCAGCAGTTGCTTACTAGCAAAAATTATCTCAAGTCTCTAGATATGGCTCAGGTCCCGGTTCTGCTTGTTAACATCTGCTAGGGGATCTTTTATATTATGCATCTTTAAATACAAACTATATAAGTCTATAGCAGGACATCCTAGGAGAATATGTCATTCACAGACACAAAAACACACGTACACTTGACCTTGATTCTCCTTCTTGGCTCTCGCTCAGATCTTTCCTTGATTGGTTCACTGAAATTCTTTCTGAAGGTCAGGAGGAATTGACCGTTCGAAAGCCGCCCGCATGTACTGCCTACAAATCAGAGGCTTTGCTTGCAAACAACAAAACAAACACGTATGCAGAGCAAAAGCAGATCGTAACACACTTTCATCCACTCACGGAGTTCAAGAGAGAGGAAAAACAAAACACTAACAAAAAAGAGCGACAACAAAAACTCATTGCCTCTACGGGATGCACGTTGCGCTCTCCAGCAGCTAGGAGACGGCAGATATTTTGCATGGTCGCACAGATGTTTTCAATTAATCCCGAATTCCCAATCGCTCTCGTGCCTCTCGTCCCGCCTCCAGCCCGCTGCGAGTAAATAAATTTATTCTGTATCTATAGCTGCAGAGACTCCCTCATCCGGCTCCGCTCGTCCGCGCTGGCAAATGTGTTTTTTAACCTTGACTCGGAGGTGTCACTGCTGAGATGCTGCATTATTTGTCACCATGAATAGCGTTTAACAACAGCTGTGCCCAGAGGAGCCCACGGTGAACCACATGCAAAGTGCAGCATGGGAAACTTCATTAATCTCTCTGTCACTTTCATGACGCTTTTCATTAGTTACGCTGCTATCTGATCAACTGGCAGGTTGTGGGAGGTTGCGCGTGTTGCTGAAGCTCTAACCAGTTTCTGTGACAGAGGAACGGCAATCTGAGACACAAAAGAGGATGAGAGAGTTAACTTTTCTGTGACTAACCAGTGTTGAGTCCTATAACACTGAGTATAATACCACATTACTGAATCCTGCACAGTATAAAAAAGCCAATTACTACTTTTAATGAAAATAAATAAATAAATCACTATTTTCATGCTTACTGAATCCTGCTGAGTACATACAGAATTTTCTATTTTCATATATATATATATATATATATATATATATATATATATATATAATAATTAAATAATAAAAAATAAATTACATAAACTGCTTGCTTGGTTCCTGCTCAGTATATGGCATTTACTATTCTTAATAAATAAATAAACAAACAAACTGTTTATTGAATCGTGCTTCGTACATACAGCATTTATTATTTAAAAAAAAAATGTATTACATAAACTGCTTGCTAAATCCTGCTCAGTATATGGCATTTACTATTTTTAATAAATAAACAAACAAGCAAACAAACTGCTTACTGAATTGTGCTTAGTACATACAGCATTTATTATTTAAATAAAAAAAGAAAATTAATTACATAAACTGCTTAATTGCTCAATCCTGCTCAGTATAAATAAAATATAAATAAATGTAAAAAAAAATTAATTACATAAACTGCCTGCTAAATCCTACTCAGTATATACAGCATTTACTATTTTTAATAAATAAATAAATAAATAAACAAGCAAACAAACTGCTTACTGAATTGTGCTTAGTACATACAGCATTTATTATTTAAATAAAAAAAAGAAAATTAATTACATAAACTGCTTAATTGCTAAATCCTGCTCAGTATATATGGCATTTACTCTTTTTAATTAATAAATAAACAAGCTAACAAACAAACTGCTTACTGAATTGTGCTTAGTACATACAGCATTTATTATTGAAAAATAATAATAATAATAAATGTGTTACATAAACTGCTTGGTAAATCCTGCTTAGTATATATGACATTTACTATTTTTAATTTTTTTTTTTTTTAAATAAACAAACTGCTTACTAAATCCTACTACTAGTATATAGAGCATTTTTAAATAAATAAATAAATAAATAAATACATAGATACGTAAATGTGTTCTACTCAGTACATAGAGCATCGACTACCAAAAAATAAAAAATAAAAAAAATAAAAAATAAAATAAACTGCTTGCTAAATTCTGCTCAGTATATATGGAAATATTTCAAAATGTAATTTAATTAAAGTAAAGTAAAGTAAAGTAAAGTAAAGTAAAGTAAAGTAAAGTAAAGTAAAGTAAAGTAAAGTAAAGTAAAGTAAGTAAAGTAAATTAAATTTTATGGCTATATTTTGGTCAGGAAATAGGGTATTATATATAAAATAAATAAACTGCATAGTAAATCCTGCACAGTATATATAGCATTTACTATTTTTATAAATCTTTAAAAAAAAAAAATGTTGATTCAGTATATATGGCATTTTCTATTTAATAAATAAATATATGAACAAATAAAGAAATAAAATAGACAGATATATACTATTTTTCATAAAAAAAGAAAAGAAAGAAAGAAAGAAAGAAAGGAAAAGAAAAGAAAAAAGAAAGAAAGAAAGAAAGAAAGAAAGAAAGAAAGAAAGAAAGAAAGAAAGAAAGAAAGAAAGAAAGAAAGAAAGAAGAAAAAATAAGGAAAGAAGGAAAGAAAGAAAGGTTATTTTGTATTTTAATCACATTTTTAAAAGGTGTTTTTAAAAGTCCAAACAAAAAATGAGTCTGTGACTATTTCCTTCATGCATTCATTCATGCTACTAGAAATGAAAGTTAAAGTAAAGTGTGCAAATGCAAAACTAACATACTTGTGCAAAGATACCCACACACCTCATTTGTTTCTCATTTAAAGCAATGAGTTTAAATGGAGTGCAAATGAAGACTTCCATTAAGTTTACGAAAGTGAGGCTCCATCAGCAAAAACTGAGAAAAACCATCAAACTCTGACGGAAACATAAGCTGACCTTTGAGGATTTCCAACAGGTCCAATTGTGCTTCCAAAAAATCCAATTCTCAGTATTCACACTTGATTTTAACCATTTCACACACCCTCTACACAACACCATTAAACAACTATTGATTTGTTTGTCTATTTTTACTTCTTCTAAGCAAAAGTAGGATGAACATGTTAGTATGTGAACTTTAAACCAAAAGAGCAACACTGCAGCAAAACAATCTCTTTTCTCTCTATACATAACATTTCTAACCCTTTCTTACTTTCATTGCTAGGTGTAAACAAACACACAAAGAGCCATTTTCATATATAAATTAAATAACATTCCATCAGCAGAAATGGCCTCAGGTGAAGTCATTCTGCAGGAATGGTACAGTGACCTGTTTGTCATCCCATTATGGATGTCTATTAAACAATATATTTTGACATAAGCGCACACAAGCATATGCATTAATGGTTGCTGTTAGTTGTGCCTGTGGGCTGTAATGGTTGGCGTGAGGGTTTGACAGACGCCTACAGATGCAGAGGTGAATATGCCGTTTGCATTTAATAGAGACACACATGAAGACAACGAAAAATAAACATGAAGAGAGCAAATCCCATCAAACCCACCTGATCAGCAGCAGCGAGAAGAGACAGCCGTTTCAGGTCTATTGAAGTGATAGTTCAACCAAAACGAAAATTCTGTCGTTAATTACTTATTCTTATGTCATTTCAAACCTGTAAGACCTTTGTTTATCTTCAGAACACAGATTAAGATATTTTTGCTGAAATCCGAGTGCTTTCTGATTCTGCATAGACAACAACGGTACCAAAATTTGTGAGAAAGCAAAATTAAAATTAATTAAAATTCATATCAATTCATTCAAGTAATTTAGACTAGAAACAAGTAAGCAAAATTTGATAAAAGAATCTTTGAATGCCGACTTAATAAAAGAGTTGTTTTGAGGTTTCTGGAAAAAAAAAGGTTTAAAAACCTTGAAGTTTACAGGTTTATAGACCGAAAATATTTTAGAATGATACAGAGATAAAACAACAGAACACAATGATATAACAACAGAATGAACAATAGAGCAATCAACAGACAGATTGACAGAACTGTTGATAGAATGATACAAAGAACGATGGATGGATGGATGGATGATGAAAAGAACAAGACAGAATGATAAATAGATAGGAAGGATGGATGGATGGATGGAAAGAACAGGAGAGAATGATAGAAAGAATGATGGATGGATGATGGATGGATGGATGGATGGATGATGGAAAGAACAAGACAGAATTATAGACAGATAGGAAAAACAATAAATGGATGGATAAACAGGACAGAATGATAGAAAGAATGATAGATGGATAGATGGATAAAACAAGACAGAAAGACAGACAGAAAGAACGATGGATGGATGGATGGATGGATGCATGGATTGATGGATGGATGGATGGATGGATGGATGGATGATGGAAAGAACAAGACAGAATTGGAAAAATGAATGGATGGATAAACAGGACAGAATGATAGAAACAATGATGGATAGATGGATGGATGGATGGATGGATGGATGGATGGATGGATGGATGGATGGATAAACAAGACAGAATGATAGAAAGAACAATGGATGGATGCATGGATAGATAAAAAGTTAGAACAAGATAGAATAACAGAAAGAACAATGGATGGGTGGATGGATGGATGGATGGATGGATGGATAAAACAAGACAGAAAGACAGACAGAAAGAATGATGGATGGATGGATGGATGGATGGATAAAACAAGACAGAAAGACAGACAGAAAGAATGATGGATGGATGGATGGATGGATGGATGGATGGATGGATGGATGGATGGATGGATGGATGGATGGAAAGGACAAGACAGAATTATAGATAGATAGAAAAAATTATAAAACAAGACTGATAGAAAGAATGATGGATGGATGGATAAAACAAGACAGAATGATATACAGATAGAAAGAACAATAGATAGATAGATAGATAGATAGATAGATAGATAGATAGATAGATAGATAGATAGATAGATAGATAGATAGATAGATAGATAGATAGATAGATAGATAGATAGATAGATAGATAGATAGATAGATAGATAGATAGATAGAAGTAAACACATAAAACAAGACAGAATGATAGACAGCAAGACAGATGAATAGATGCCCTCCACTGAAATTCTTTGAATCACAATTCAGCTTTCTGTTTTGTGCCAATTCATTTCAAATTCATATTTAGGATTTGAAAGGGAGCCAGTTTGTCTACTGAGAATTTTGCAAAACCCTGTTGAGTGTCGTGTGATTTTGCCTGAAGCAAAAAAAATATGGCAAAGTCAGAGTGGGTTTCTTTGTTTTATCCACAGTTACAGTCATGCTGGTGTTCTCAATAACAGCCTGACTGTGAATACCTGTGGATATTATAATATTCAGGAGAGCAGTATTATTGCTCCTGTGATATTTATTAATGCAACAAGATTATTGCCTATAAACACTCCTAACAATAAACTCACTGTAACACACATCTATCATGGTGTTTGTTCAGTATGCATTGTTAATCTTGTGATAACAATGGATGAAAGGTCTTGTGTTGATTCTTGTGGTCACTAGTCCAAAGATTCCCATAAAGCCCTTTTATTAAAAGCACATTTTGGGTGAGGTAACTGTACTGTGATACAGATCACATTTCTGTCTGCATCACTTCCCCACTTCACTCGCACAGCTCTCAGAACAGAGATGAAACACGCTTCGGCGATCGCAGTCCTCCTCGTGCTGTTACTCTCTCATGCCGATCTTTTTTAATAAGATTTTGCCGCGTGTAAATAGGCAGAGCTGTGAGAAAACAAGGTCGTTATTTATGGGGGCTCAGAGATGCGTTTCATATCACAGGGCTCAAAGAAGCGTTCGTGCTTTCAACACAAGATCTTATCAGAGTGCTAAATACCAAAAGTGTCTCAACATGTCACAACTGCAGATAAATCACCCACATTTATCCGGCTGTGCTGAATCCAATCAAACCACAACAACAAAACATCAAGAGAACAATGTAAAATGTGCTTTTTTCAGACTGGTCCTAAACAAGACCATAAACTCAAACTATTTAAATTTGGCACGTAACTCACCCTGCAATTATTTACTTTGGACATGACTGAGAAATTAAATTATGCACTTGTTTAAGAAAGCTGTTACTTTTAAAACAAAAGCTTGTCTGGTGAAAAAGAAAAGGTACTTTGCAACCATTGCACACTAAAGGACCAACACTTAAGTTTAAAGTATTGTAATTTCTTTACATGACTAATTGGAAACTTTTTGTTAAAGGAATACAGTAGCTAGTTCTCACTTCCAGGCCATTCAAGATGTAGATGAGTTTGTTTCTTCATCAGATTTGGAGAAATACCATTATATTACATGCTCACCAATGGCTCCTCTGTAGTGAACGGGTGCTGTCACATTGAGAGTCCAAACAGCTGATAAAAACATCACAATAATCCACAAATAATCCACACCGCTCCAGTCCATCGATTAACATTGCAAAGCAAAAAGCTACATGTTTGTAAGAAACAAATCCTTCATTAAGACTTAAAATTAAATGAAATTCAAAGAAATTCACACAAGTAATTTAGACTAGAAACAAGTAAGTAAAATTTATCAAAATAAACTGAATTGCAACTTAACAAAAGGCTTTTTGGAAGGTTTCGAAATAAAAAAACTTAAAAACCAACAGAAAATATGATAGAACAACAGAATGAACAATAGAACAACCAACAGACAGACGGATGGATGGAACGAGACAGAATGATAGACAGAAAAAAACAATGAATGGATGGATGGATAGATAAATATTGACATTTATAGAACGATGGATGGATGGATGGATGGATGGATGGATGGATGGATGGATGGATGGATGGATGGATGGATGGATGGATGGATGGGTGGATGGATGGATAAAACAAGACAGAATGATAGAAAGAACGATGGATGATGGATGAATGGATGGATGGATAAAACAAGACAGAATGATAGAAAGAACGATGGATGATGGATGAATGGATGGATGGATAAAACAAGACAGAATGATTAATGATGGATGGATGGAAGGAAGGATGGATGGATAAAACAAGACAGAATGATAGAAGGAACGATGGATGGATGGATGGATGAAGGATGGATAAAACAAGACAATGATAGAAAGAACGATGGATGGATGGAAGGATGGATAAAACAAGACAGAATGATAGAAAAAATGATGGATGGATGGATTAAACAAGAGAATGATAGATATAAAGAATGATGGATGGATGGATGGATGGATAGATAGATGGATGGATGGATGGATGGATGGATAAAACAAGACAGAATGATAGAAAGAACGATGGATGATGGATGAATGGATGGATGGATAAAACAAGACAGAATGATAGAAAGAACGATGGATGATGGATGAATGGATGGATGGATAAAACAAGACAGAATGATTAATGATGGATGGATGGAAGGAAGGATGGATGGATAAAACAAGACAGAATGATAGAAGGAACGATGGATGGATGGATGGATGGATGGATGGATGGATGGAAGGATGGATAAAACAAGACAGAATGAAAGATAGGTGGAAGGAAAGATGGATAAAACAAGACAGAATGATAGAAAAAATGATGGATGGATGGATTAAACAAGAGAATGATAGATATAAAGAATGATGGATGGATGGATGGATGGATGGATGGATGGATGAAACAAGACAGAATGATAGAAAGAACGATGGATGGATGGATAAAACAAGACAGAATGATAGAAAAAATGATATATTGAATAGATAAAACGACAGAATGATAGAAAGAATGATGGGTGGATGATGGATAAATTGTTTTATAAATAGAACAAGACAGAACGATGAATAGAAAGAACGATGGATGGATGGAACAAGACAGAATCACTTGCTCAACAATGTATACTTTACAGCGAATGGGTGCCGTCAGAATGAGAGACCAAACAGCTTATAAAAACACCACAATAATCCACAAATAATCCACACCACTCCAGTACAGTCCATTAATTAACATCATAAAGCAAAAAAGCTACACATTTGTAAGAAACAAATTCATCATTAAGACTTTTTAACTTTAAAACGTCACTTCTAGCCAAAATATTGAGTCCATAATCCATAACAATGCTTCCTCCAGGGAAAAAGGCCATTGTCTCTCACATCAAACCACAGACATATTGGACTGTTTTTGCTTGTAAACGGTACTTGATCTGTGAATATTTCAGACAATTCACAATTCACTGAATTAGGATTCAATGTTGAGCAAGTGAAGGAATGCTACATTTCTCCAAATCTGTTTTCATGGAAAAACAAACTCATCTTGGATTTCAGCAATTTCATTTTTGAAATTCATGTAGCGTTTTTAACTAGATGCACTTCACACTTGAAGAGCACCGGCCACATGGTGCAAGTCTTGTAGTGTGCAGTTAGATTTACATTAAAGGAAGGACGAGAACCCTATCTAGGGATTAGAATATTAACAACATGCACGACCACTTTAGCAACCATCTGGAAGATCCTAGCAATGAGATACAGTATCGGTGCACTAAAAACACTCAGAATATTTTAGCAACTGCATGGCAAAAGCCAAAACTCTTTAGCATCGACTTCAGAAAAAGTCTGAATCTTATTACGTTTCTACTTCTGTACTAAATTATAATTATTTACTATAAGCAAAGTACTTTTCAAAGATATCTTTTATACAGTAAAATGGCAAGTAAACACGCTGGACATCAGTAATAAGTGACTGAGTTTGGTTCAATTCGAATTATAACTGCCCCGTCACCCATTATGCAAGAACACATCATTTCCTTTCATGGAGAAGTCTCGGGACAGGAGGAAAAAGATGAATGTAGCCAAATCCTACAGAACCGTTTCCCAGCTGAACAGCTGATAATTAAATTCTTATGTGGGCCTGACATCATCTCCACTCCAGCATGTTCAGCTCACGGACTACACCAGATGTCAAACAGGAAGAAATAAGCGCCTGCGGCAACAGCGCAGCCTAACGTAAAGATATTTCAGAAGAAGTGCTGTGAATTATCAGTGAAAGATCTGCGGCTGAGGCCTGAACTTTTACACCACCACTTAGTTTTGGCACATGTCCTGTAAATAATGTAAGTTAAAAAGTAAGAGGGCGTTCACACAGAATGGCAAAGGAAGGCGCATTAAAGCTCAAAGGGGTTAGCAGGGTCCGTTACAGATGGTAGATGTCGACACTGCAGTACTTGTTGCATCATTTTTAAAGCCATTCATCTGAATTCTGCATTTTACACTTAAAATCTGCAGAGAAAGCCTACAGGAATAAAAAGAAGGATTTGCACTCCAAGTGCTCACGGAAAAAATAAACCTTTAGACAGTTGTTGAAAGCATCAGCGTAATACACACCAAACACAAATACTGGGTACACTATTAAAAATAAAGGTGCTTCACGATGCCATAGAAGAACCTTTTTTGTCTAAATGGTTCTATTAAGAACTTTTAACATCTGAAGAACCTTTCTGTTTCACAAAAGTTTCTTTGTGGCGAAAGAAGGTTCTTCAGATTATAAAAAGTAAGAAGAGATGGTTCTTTAAAGAACCTTCGACTGAATGGTTCGTCTATGGCATCGCTGTGAAGAGCCTTTTAAAGCACCTTTATTTTTAATAAGTATAAACTAGTCCATTTTGTACTAAATTATTTGGTAGTGAATGGACATAAATAATTTCTCTCTACAAAAACAAGCTCTGAAATGATTCAATGACTAACTGATGTCTTATCAGAATGATATAAATCAACATTCCACTTAAACTGAATCACTTTAATGATTCACTGAGGCATTAAATGAATCAAATTATTCTCAACTTATCAGAATGAATACAAATCAACATTTTTCTCACTTTATATATTATCTTAATGATTTTTTTTTTCTAAATGCTTTTGAATTTTGCCAGAAAGAGCTCAATAGAGGTCTTATCTTTATGAGTTTTCCAATGACTCACTGGAGTGAATAAAACATTCCCAACTTATAAGAATGAATATAAATCAGCAATTCACTAAAAAATACTGCAAAATAAGTCTCATATACCCTGTAGTCATCTGTTTAATTACTGTAATGACTCACTGACTAAATCAAATGAATACAAATCAACATTTCTTGCAAATATCAAATGTCTTTAAATTTGGCAAAAAAGAGTATCTTATGATCACACTCAAAAACAAGTCTGATTGACCTCTCTAATGACTCACTGGACTGAATAAAACAACTACTAACTCAAGAAAAAAACATGCTTAAACAAGTCTTGTGCTCTTTAGTTGTCCGTTTGAATCACTCTAAAGATTCACTGACTGGCTCAAATGATTCTCAGCTCATAAGAATCAATAGAAATCAACATATTTCTTTTCTATTTTTGGCAAAAAAAAATCTCATTTTTTATAATATCTTGGATGCATGTTTTCCCAAATGCCTTTGAATTTGTCCAAAAGAGGTATCTTATGAACACACACAAAAGCAAGTCTTATCTGATTGAATTCTCTAATGGCTCAAAGCACTTAACTAATCATGATAAATATAATACATTCAAAAAACAAGTGCTCTTTAGTTTTCCGTTTGAATCACTCTAAAGATTAAGAATGACAAATCAACATTTCTCTCACTTTTATACCATCTTGAATGGATACATTTTTCTAAATGCCTTCAAATTTAGCCGAAAAAAGTATATTATAATCATACTCAAAAGCAATTCTTATCCATTTGAGTTCTCTAACGACTCAATGGACTGAATAAAACAATTCTTAACTTATTAAAATGAATATAAACCAACATTCACAAAAATGAGTCACAAAAATGATTCATCCCTGTAACAACTCACTGACTGAATCAAATTATTCTCAACTTATCCAAATGAATACAAATCAAAATGTTTCCCTTTTTTATAATATCTTGGATGGATTCTTTTCCCAAATGCCTTTGAATTTGGCCAAAAAGTGGTATATTATAATCATACTCAAAAGCAAATCTTATCCATTTGAGTTCTCTAATGACTCAAAGAACTAAATAAAACAATTCTTAACTTATTAAAATGAATATAAACCAACATTCACAAAAACTGTAACAACTCACTGACTGAATCTAATTATTCTCAACTTATCCAAATGAATACAGATAAAAAAAATTCTCATTTTTTATAATATCTTTGATGATTTTTTTCCCAAATGCCTTTGAATTTGACCAAAAAGAGGTAGTTCTCTAACGACTTAATAAACTGAATAAAACTTCTTAACTTAATTAAAATGAATATAAACCAACTTGTTCACTTTATATGCTATCCTAGATGGATTTTAAAAATTTGGCCAAAATTATGCTGCCTACATTTTAACCCAAATGCTGGGTTGAGCCTTTTGGGTCAATTTTTTGGGGTTATTTTTCCAGTGTTTGGGTAGTTTTTGTGTTACCCAGCTCCTGGGTCAAACATAAGTCAGACATAATAGGTTCAGACATAATAACCCAATGTTTGGGTTGTTTTTTAGTTTTTCCCTCCTGGTTCAGACATAATAACCCAATGATTGGGTAGTTTTTTATAATATCTGGGATGGGTTTTTTTCCCAAATGCATTTGAATTTGGCCAAAAAGAGGTATCTTAAGATCAGACTCAAAAGCATGTCTTATCCGCTTGAATTCTCTCATGACTCAAAGGACTGAACTCATCAAGATAAATATAAATCAATATTTTGCTCAACAAGTCTTGTTCTCTTTAGTTGTCTGTTTGAATCACTCTAAAGATTCACTGACTGAATCAAATGATTCTCAGTTCATAATACAAATCAACATTGCTTTCATTTTATATACTGTTTTGGATCATTTTTTTTCCCCCGAAATGCCTTTAAATTGAGCAAAAAATGTCTATTGTAATCACACTCAAAAGCAAATCTTATCCATTTGAGCTCTCTAATGACTAAATTGACTGAATAAAACAATTCTTAACTTATTAGAATGAATATAAACCAACATTCATAAAAATGAATCACTGTTACTCACTGACATTTCCCAACATTTTTCTCTTTTTATATCTTGGATGTTTTTTTGTTTTTTTTTTAATGCCTTTGAATTTGTCCAAAAGAGGTATCCTATGATCACACTCAAAAGCAAGTCTTATCTGATTGAATTCTCTAATGACTCAAAGCACTTAACTAATCATGATAAATATAAATCAATATTTTGCTCAACAGAAGCACATTCAAAAAACAAGTGCTATTTATTTTTCTGTCTGAATCTTGGATGGATACATTTTTCTAAATGCCTTCAAATTTAGCCAAAAAAAAGTATATTATAATCATACTCAAAAGCAAATCTTATCCATTTGAGTTCTCTAATGACTCAATGAACTAAATAAAACAATTCCTAACTTATTAAAATTAATATAAACCAACATTCACAAAAATGAATCACAAAAATGATTCATCCCTGTAACAACTCACTGACTGAATCAAATTATTCTCAACTTATCCAAATGAATACAAATCAAAATGTTTCCCTTTTTTATAATATCTTGGATGGATTCTTTTCCCAAATGCCTTTGAATTTGGCCAAAAAGAGGTGTATATGATTACACTCAAAAGCAAGTCTTATCCGATTGAATTCTCTAATGCCTCACAGGACTGAACTCGTCAACATAAATATAAATCAATATTTTGCTCAACAGAAACACATTCAAAAAAACAAGTCTTGTGCTCTTTAGTTGTCCATCTGATACACTCTAAAGACAAATCAACATTTCTCTCACTTTTATGGATGGATGCATTTTTCTAAATGCATTCAAATTTAGCCAAAACAAGTATATTATAATCATACTCAAAAGCAAATTGTATCCATTTGATTTCACTAATGACTCAATGAACTAAATAAAACAATTCTTAACTTATTAAAATGAATATAAGCCAAAAATTACAAAAATGAATCACTGTAACAACTCACTGACTGAATCAAATTATTCTCAGCTTATCCAAATGAATACAAATAAAACATTTTCTCATTTTTTTATAATATCTTTGATTTTTTTTTTTCCAAATGCCTTGAAATTTGACCAAAAAGAGGTAGTTCTCTAACGACTTAATGGACTGAATAAAACAATTCTTAACTTAATTAAAATGAATATAAACCAACTTGTTCACTTTATATGCTATCCTAGATGGATTTTAAAAATTTGGCCAAAATTACACTGCCTACATTTTAAGCCAAAAGTTGGGTTGCAACCAGTGGTTGTGTGGAGTATTTTACAAAAGTTTAGATGATTTAAATGAATCTGTAAACATTATTTCATGTATAAAGTAAAAAATAAGCTATATTATAATAAAAATGAATCAACCCATTATGATAGGCTAAACAAACAACCCAATTTGCTGGGTAAAATGAACCCCAAATGTGTTCTGTCCTATATTTACCCATTTAATTGGGTTGTTTTTAACCCAGTGTTTTTTAGAGTGTACCTTCTGGATCTGCCTTCAAATCAGCCTTGTAACGCAATCCAGGTACAGGCAGTTCACTAGGTTTTTTGAGCTTGCGTACCATTAAATACAATTTCTGTATTGTTCTACTAACTGACACAAACTGACGGCAAAGATTCAGCAGAACAAATGGCTGTAGGGTTTACCAAAATAAACAATGAGTGCTGACAGAGATCAATATCCAAGAGTTTTAATCATCAGCGCAGACAGTAACCCAGAACCAATTTAAAACTAATGTAATAAATTCAATCATCTCAATCGGTTCCGAACGCCATCAGGCTTTTGTTTCTCTCTTTCCATATTTATAACCCACAGCTGTCTCGCTCCCTTCTGTTTGGCCAATCGGCCGTTAATTGGGGGTTTGGCGCCGGGTGAGTTTTTGTAAACATGAATCAGCAGAGCCGCGCGGTGACGGATCGGAAAGTACGGATGAAGCCGATCTCGGCGGTGGAGGCCATCGATTTCTGCCAGAGCTTCTTAAGCCTTCAGCACGGCGGGTCAATATGGATTTGATATACGCGAGTTTAAAACGAGGCGAAAACATACAACCCGCGTACCGCGGGCAGCCGAGTCAGCAGAGACGAAATTAAAATGACAAAGGTGGCTTTGGGATGCAGATATCGACTGGAGAGCAGGGACAATGTTCGGCAAGTTTGTCTCGCTGATAATGTCTCTGCCAGAGGAAATAACACGGCCGTGCGAAACTCCTACAGGGACCAAAACATTGTCTGTAATCACATTTCCTGGGAGCAGGAGAGAGAGAGAGAGAGAGAGAGAGAGAGAGAGAGAGAGAGAGAGAGAGAGAGGGAAGAAGCCTGTGTGAGAGGGATTAATTGAATCCTGTGGATACACACGGCCGGGGGTGAGCATGAACCTCATAGAGCTTTAGACGCCACGCTGAAAAGACAACACACACGTACACGCTTTCATAAAGAGCTCAAGTGATTCTCGTTCGCTTCTGATTAGCCTCAAAGCACTGGCCTCTTCAAACCACAATTTATGGGCAAGTTCATTTGGTGAACATCGACGGGCCTGGTTGAGCAGCGTGAGCCTGATATTGAGCTTTCTAATGGATTTATGTACCCGCTCAGCATTTCACTCTATTAACATCATCATCATCACAGTCTGAGCTGTGTTTATGCCGCGAGCTTGGCGAAGTGACTCAAATATATCTTGATATTTTAAGTCTGTTGATGATATTTAATATGCATCGCAATATTTATTAGTACTGTTAAGTGATTAATTTTAAGCATGTCATTTTTTTAACTATGCAACATCACATCAGCAAGTTTTATAGTAGAATAAACCAATGCACCTCTTCAAGCAATGTATAAATCAGTATTTTTGAAAGATCCGGTTAAATAAATGATTCAATGAGTCACAGTAAAAAAAGTTTTTAAGTGTTTTTACTAGTGGTAAGCCGTTATCGGCGTTAACGTGCTGCGTTAACGTGAGACTCTTATCGGGCGATAAAACAAATATCGCCGTTAATCTATTCTCAAAGTTGGGTTTGGAGCTGGGTCTAAACTACGCAAGCTATGATGACTTTCACCTTGATATTTTAGCGCGGATGACGTATACCTAGTCGAATTGCACTGTAGGGGGCGAGAACGAGTCTTCAACTTCTGTGAAATTACCACATCAAATGAGACGTGCAAACACGGATGCAGCTATGAAGCCGCTTCAGGGCAGGTGCGTTGCTAGACCCTTTTTACCCAGTGAAAATCTGCTGTGCCCCAGTAAAATCTCAAGTTTGAGTAATAATTTACTTTGATAATCCCGAAATAAAGACATTAAACTATATGCAACAACTGAATTGACGCTTCTAAAAGCAACGCAGTTTAATGGAAGACTATGCACGCAGAAATCCATGCCCGTGCGCGTCTGTGTATTTAACGGCAACGCGCACGTCGTGCAGCCTTTTGCGCAGAAGTACTTGGTTACACAAATTTGTATAGGTAATTATGTTGTAAATGCAATTGTCAAGCAGTTTGTGATGCATTTTGGAAACAGGAGATGAGCGCCTGATCTAATGCACCACCTGGCCCGTTCTCGAAGACTTACTTTAAGTCATTATTTGGGTAGCACACATATTCTGAATGCCTTCAGCAGAATTCAAATTAGCCATTTTAATCTAGATTAATTCCAAGATTTAATCTAGATTAAAAAAATTAATCCATGCCCACCCCTAGTTTTTACAGAAGTTTCTTCTGCTCACCAAGCCTGCATTTATTTGACCCAATTTACAGCGAGATCTAAATTAAAAGAGTAAATAACATTTTAAAAAATTCTTATTGAAAACAGTTATTTTAAACTGTAATAATATTTCACTATATTATTGTATTTTGCTGTATTTTTAATCAAATAAATTCAGCCTTGCTGAGCATAATTCATGCTATCAAAAATTGCAAATCAAAATGGATAAATTGATTCCTATAATGTTAAATAAAAGATGCTCCACTTGACCGGACAAAGAAGATAAGGAATTGCAAACTAGTCTGACACAAACTTGAAACACAATAGCCAGATAAATAGAGCAATGTTCACACTATCTGTCATAATTTCATATTACTCAACATTTTGCTCCACTATCAAACGGTCCAAACTGCATTCACGCCACTAAGCTTTATGATGTTTTTCAGGGACCGTCTCTAAATTCTTGATGGCATTCCAGTGTCAAAGATCTTTCACAGGATATCCTCAAGTCCGTAAATTCAGCCGAACTCTCGGGCGCTCAAAAGCTCAAGGTTATTTACAGTTTTCTAACAGCTGTCATACAGCCGTTAATGCCAGGAAAGAATGTGCACATCATCAACCTTTGACACAGAAAGCCCAATAAATCGGCAGGAAGCCACTGAACCCAAGATTGATGATCTTATCCTTCCCCAGCTACTGTCACGGCTACAGAAGAATGACTTTCATAAAGACCAAACTCTTCTGTAGAAGTTTTCCTGTGTTTGTGAAACTAAAGTATCTCTCGCTAAGGGAAGAAATACTGGAACCGATTGATTTTCACGCCATTCGGTTCCATTAACGAGAGTTTAACGTCTACATTCTTTACTAAAATACACCAGTGATCACTGCCAGATACATACCGAAATGAAAAACCTGTCTCACCCAGTGTTAATGTTGTTAGAGAATTAGTTCACTTCCAAAATAAAAATTTCCTGATAATTTACTCACCCCCATGTCATCCAAGATGTTCATGTCTTTCTTTCTTCAGTTAAAAAGAAAAGGTTTTTGAGAAAACATTGCAGGATTTTCTCCATATAGTGGATTTGAATGGGAGACAACGGGTTGAAGGTCCAAATTGCAGTTTCAATGCAGCTTCAAAGGGCTCTACACGATCCCAGCCGAGGAATAAGGGTCTTATCTAGCAAAAAGATTAGTCATTTTTGAAAATAAAAAAAGAAAATGTATATACTTTTTGACCACAAATGCTTGTCTAGATTGTGTAGAGGCCTTTGAAGCTGCATTGAAACTGCAATTTGGACCTTTGGCTCCCATTGAAGTCCACTATCTGGAGAAAATCCTGGAATGTTTACCTTAAAAACCTTTTTTTTTTTGACTGAAGAAAGAAAGACATGAACATCTTGGATGTTGAAGTTTTATTCTGGAAGTGAACTAATCCTTTAACTGAAACTATTACAAATAAATAAATACTTTATATGAAACTGAAATAAAAAGATGAAAACATTATATTTAAAATAAATTCAACAGAAAATTCGGACTTAAAAACTAACTGAAATAAAATAAGTTGAAGTTAAAGTGCTAACAATACTAGAACTGAAATAAAAATAAATTAAAGTGTGTATTTTTCCTCAAAAACCTTCATTTCTATTTGACTGAAGAAACTGGATGACATGCAGGTGAGTAATTTATTAAGATTTTTTATTCTGGAAGTGAACTAATCCTTTAACTAAAACAAAATAAATAAATAATTTAATTTAATAAAATACATCATTTCAATGAAGCTGAAATAACAAAATGAAAACATTATGCTTAAAATAAATTCAACAAAAAAGTCTGACTTAAAAACTAATTAAAATAAAATAGGTTGAAGTGGTAACATTACTAGAACTGAAATAAAAATTAAAGTGTGTATTTTTTCTCAAAAACCTTAATTTATTTTCGACTGAAGAAAGAAAGGCATGAACATCTTGGATGACATGGGGGTAAGTAAATTATTAGGATTTTTTTTAATCTGGAAGTGAACTAATCCTTTAACTAAAACTATTAGAAATAATTAAATTTAATAAAATACATAATTTAAATGAAGCTGAAATAACGAAATGAAAACGTTATGCTTAAATAAATTTGAACAAAAAATTCTGATATAAAAACAAATAAAATTCAATAAGTTGAAGTGCTAACTTTACTAGAAGTGAAATAAAAATAAATTAAAGTGTGTATTTTTCCTCAAAAACCTTCATTTCTATTCGACTGAAGAAAGAAAAACATGAACATCTTGGATGACATGGAGGTGAGTAATTTATGAGGATTTTTTTATTCTGGAAGTGAACTAATCCTTTAACTAAAAAAAAATTAATTTAATAAAATACATAATTTCAATGAAGCTGAAATAACTAAATGGAAACATTACGCTTAAAATAAATTCAACAAAAATTCTGAATTAAAAACAAATCGAAATAAAATAAGTTAAAGTGCTAACATTACTAGAACTGAGAAAAAGAGATAGAAAAAAAAGAGAGAGAGAGAACCTAGAAGCTGTAAAATGACCAGTAAGAGTGCCAAAAAATTGAAATTTTTTGAGAATTTAAGTCTCAGAGGAATCCACAGGGTCCGGGCGGCTGGTTAATTTGTCCAAGTGCTCAAGAAATAAACCCCAAACACTGGAAAATTTTTCAATGGAGTAAGTTCTCAGAAATCTCAGTCTTTCTATCTGTATAACCGAAATCATATCTGTAATCCACATTTGGAATGAAGGGGGTAAAGGTGACTTCCAGTTTTTGAGCAAAAGCCTCTTAGCCACAGTCATACCCAAAGTTAAAGACTGCTGGAGTGCCTCTGGAAGGATAGAAGTGTGTTGTGAGAAACCAAAAATAGCAAGTTCTGCATCAGGTGGTAAAGGCAATACCAGTCAAATATACTTGACCAAAATGTATGCAACAGAGGACAAAACCATAAAGCATGAGAAGTTGCGTCTTCTGTCACTTTGCACCTATCACACATAGGTGACACAGAGGGAAAAATTTTATGCAGCTTGGCTTTAGAGTAATGCAAGCGATGGACAACCTTAAATTGGATCAGTTGATGTCTACTATTAACTGAACAGGTCCGTATCACCTCTAAACATTTATCCCACATATCTTCAGAGAGCTCCACTCCGTAATCTTTCTCCCAATCCATTTTAAATTTTTCAGTGGGAGCTGTAGTACAGCTTTCAAATAAACACTGTCTGGAGTCAGGAGGGTTTAAAAGAACATTTAGGAATTTGTTCTTCAGGAAGTTGCTCTAAGTTACCAAATTTAGACTTAACATAATGCCTAATTTGTAAATAATGGAAAAAATGTGTGTGTGGTAAATTAAAATTTTCTTTTAGCTGATTAAAGGATGCAAAGCTTCCGTCAACATAAAGGCCTATAATAGAATCTAAACCCTTCTCACTCCAGTCGGAGTAAATTCTATCGGTCCAAGGGGGCAAAAATAAATGATTGTGGCAAATTGGTGTATGAACAGAGGTCTCTGGTAAAGATAAGACTTTCCTCACCTGATTTAAAATTTTAACTGAGTTTTTTAACACAAAGTTTAATTTGTTCAGCAATGAAGGCTTATCCAACTTAGAGAATAACATGGCCGCTAAAGAAGTACCAACGGCTTGGTCTGACTCCATCTGTACCCAGAGGGGGGCTTCAGGGGTCAGTTTAGCAGGAGTTCCTTTGACCCAGTACATTAGAGCCTGAATATTAGCAGCCCAAAAATAATGCCTAAAAACTGGCATACCTAGTCCCCCCGCTGACTTGTGCTTTTGTAAGTGAATTTTAGAAATTCTGTGTCTTATAGTTCCAAACATAAGAAAAGATTACAGAGTCCAGTTCCTTGAAAAAAGCAGAGGTAAGAAAAACAGGGAGATTTTTTGTCAGAGATGAAGAAATCTTGGAAGAGAGACCATTTTAATTGAATTTATACGCCCAATCATGGATAAAGGGAGAACTTTCCAAGTCTCTATATTGCTTTTAAGTTTAGAAAGAAACTCTAGGAAATTCAGCTTATGTAATAATTTTGGATCTTTGGGAATTGTTAGGCCGAGATAAACAAAATAGTCCTTAACTAACTTAAATGGAAGATTCTCCAAGAAACCAGGTTTATATGTATCTGAGAGAGGCATGAAATTACTCTTTGACCAATTGATCATATACCCTGATAGTTTCCCAAAAGATGTAATTAAATCTAAGAGGATGGGGACTGACCTTTCAGAGTCCCGCATGTACAATATTATGTCATCAGCATAGAGGCTAATACGAGCTTCTCTGGCCCCTACTCTCAGACCTGTGATATCTTTATGCCCCCTTATTATTAGGGCCAGGGGTTCTATTGCAATAGCAAAAAGAGCAGGTGAGAGGGGACAGCCCTGCTGTACTGAGCGATGCAAGGGAAACTCTATGATCTATCCGTATTAGATAAGACCGAACACACTGGTCTAGAATATATTATTCGGACCCACGATATAAATGCCTCACCAAAACCAAACCTTTGTAAAGCTTCGAACATGTAGGGCCACTCAACCTGATCAAAGCTTTCTGCGCGTCTAAAGACAGAATGGATGGCCCAGGTATCTTTTTATGGTTGGCATATATTATGTTGAGGAGGCGTCACATATTGAAAAAAGAAAATCTACCCGGAATGAACCCAGTTTGGTCGGGATGAATGATAGAGGGCAAGTGTTTATTAAGGCGAGTAGCCAAAGCTTTTGTAATTACTTTTCTATCGAAATTCTGAAGTGCAATTGGCCTGTAACTGCCCGGGTCCGTTTCGTCTTTATTTTTCTTTAAAATGAGAGATATATTTGCTTCATACAATGTATTAGGCAAAACATTATTATTATTTTTTTTTTTTGGAGTCGATTGCCATTCTAAAAAGAAGTGGGGTAAGAATATCACAAAAAGTTTTTAAAAATTCGGAACTAAATCCATCTGGCCCTGCCGCTTTCCCAACTGGAAATGATTTAATGGCAGAAACTATCTCTTCCAAAGTAAAGTCAGAGTCCAAGTCTGTCCTGGCGTCATCACTAAGGTTAGGTATCTCGAGAGAGTCAAAGACTTTGGTTAAATCAGAGGGAGTAGCTGTACTACCGGAAGTATACAGTTCACTATAAAAATTTTTGAAACTGGCATTAATGCCCTTAGGGTTTGTTAACAGCGTTTCATTCTTGGATTTAATACAGTGAATTGCCCTAGAGGCCTGAGCACCCTTAAGTTGTTGTGCCAAAAGTTTATCAGGTTTATCCCCGATTTCAAAATGTCTCTGCCTCAATTTCAGAAATTGATTGTGTATTTGAGCACCAAGAATGCAGCTGTATTCATATTTAAGTTTCATTATCTTATTATACTCATTAGATGATTTTGATATCTGATACGCCAGTTCAAGGTTAGGGAGAGCATTCTGTATCTCCAAGAGTCGTTTTTCTTTCTTTTTTGGCAGCGGATTCATAGGAAATTATATGCCCACGCATAACCACTTTTAAAGTCTCCCAGAGTGTAGAATCCGTCACCTCTCCGTTGTCATTAAATTCTATAAAATCTTTCAGCTTGAGGGTAATATATTCTACAAATTTATTATCAGTAAGCAAAGATGGGTTAAAGCGCCAGGAGTAAGACTGCTTAGGAAGAGATAGATCAATAGACATAGTAAGGGGACTTTGATCGGATATTAATATACCATTGTATTTTGTATCAATAATGTGCGAAATTAATTGAGAGTCGACCAAGAAGTAATCTATTCTGCTGTAGGATTTGTGAACATGAGAGTAATAAGAATAGTCCCTGTCCGTGGGGTGTTGAAGTCTCCAAATGTCCACTAAATGCCTGCAACTAAGCAAGTTGTTTAAAACCTGCACTGATGTTAGTCCGGGAGGGGGACGTGTTGACAGTCTATCTAAATAGCGATCTAAATAACAATTTAAGTCTCCTCCAATTATTATATTAGAAGCATTGTCATCAAAAACTTTCTTGAAAAAGTTGGGATCATCAGTGTTTGGACCATAAATATTCAGGAGGGTCAAAGGAAATTAGTTTATAGTACCAGAAACTATAATGTATCTGCCGTATGGGTCTGTGACCATAGAAGAAAACTGAAATGGGATATTTTTCCGAAAAAGAATAGCCACCCCACGTGCATGAGATGTAAATGATGATTGATAGACCTGTGCTACCCAATTGCACTGCAATCTGCGCTGTTCAGTGGCTTTAATATGGGTCTCCTGCAAAAAGACTATGTCTGCTGACAGTGATTTCAAGTGCCTAAATCCTAAATACTTTCTCCCTTTTTATAGGATGTCCTAGCCCCTTAACGTTCCAAGAGACTAATTTCACTGTATCTCCAGTCATTACTCTACCAGAGGACCTCTGCATAAAAAATGAGGGGGAAGAAAAAAGTAATTGTTACAGTGAACACGCATCTTTGACAGTATTAAATGATTAACAGCTTCTGGAAGAAACACCTTACAAAAAGCAAAAGTAATTAAAAAAAAAACACAAAGAAAGAAAACAACAAGCAGGTCCGAGACATTACAAACAACAACTCACAAACCGTCCCACCCCATACCGTGTCTAAACGAACAAGACACCAGAATCCCCGTTCCATCTGAAAAGGAGCTGCCAGGCAATTAACAAAAATCAACCTCTTAAAGGAGAAGACCCCTCCTCAACCCAACAATTACATGAACATATTCAACATGTTACCGTCAAAAAATAGAAATAAATAATAAATAAATGAAATAATAATAATAAACAGATAAATAACAAAAAATAAAACATAAAATAAGTAATTAAAGAACAATATAATACTTTAGATAAGGAAAAATTAAACAAATTTTAGACAAAATAAAGTAAAGTTGCATGTACATAAGATAAGTAATAATAATTAAAAGAACAAAATCAGACCAAAATACACTTTCTAGTATTAAGTATTAATGCACTATGTGTGCGTTTGGACTATACGCTGGAGGCAGCAGCACCACCAAGTCCCAAAACCGACCATTATAGTACAAAAAGACAACCATACTTATTGGTATTTGGGTCGACTCTCACGAGTTCTCAGTGAACCTTTCTGCGTATCGCGCTGCCTCCGTCGGATCTTCAAAAATCACCGGCGCCTCCGCTCCGTTCTGATGAATCTGCAGCCTCACTGGATATCGCAATGTGAACTTGATTCCCTTTTTCCGCATGGTTTGCATTACTTCCCGGAAAGCGTTTCGTTGGGACATCACCTCAGCAGTGTAATCGGGAAAGAGGAAGACCCTTTTGCCCTTGAATTCCAGTGGCTGCATTCTTCCACGGCGCAGGATAAGCTCCTTTTCTTGAAAGTGATGAATACAGTCGTGGCCAAAAGTTTTGAGAATGACACAAATATTAGTTTTCACAAAGTTTGCTGCTCAACTGCTTTTAGATCTTTGTTTCAGTTGTTTCTGTGGTGTACTGGAATATAATTACAAGCACTTCATACGTTTCAAAGGCTTTTATCAACAATTACATGACATTTATGCAAAGAGTCAGTATTTGCAGTGTTGGCCCTTCTTTTTCAGGACTTCTGCAATTGGACTGGGCATGCTCTCAAACAACTTCTGGGCCAAATCCTGACTGATAGCAACCCATTCTTTCATAATCACTTCTTGGAGTTTGTCAGAATTAGTGGGTTTTTGTTTGTCTACCCGCCTCTTGAGGATTGACCACAAGTTCTCAATGGGATTAAGATCTGGGGAGTTTCCAGGCCATGGACCCAAAATTTCAACGTTTTGGTCCCCAAACCACTTAGTTATCACTTTTGCCTTATAGCACGGTGCTCCATCGTGCTGGAAAATGCATTGTTCTTCACCAAACTGTTGTTGGATTGTTGGAAGAAGTTGCTGTTGGAGGGTGTTTTGGTACCATTCTTTATTCATGGCTGTGTTTTTGGGCAAAATTGTGAGTGAGCCCACTCCCTTGGAGAAGCAACCCCACACATGAATGGTCTCAGGATGCTTTACTGTTGGCATGACACAGGACTGATGGTAGCGCTCACCTTTTCTTCTCCGGACAAGCCTTTTTCCAGATGCCCCAAACAATCGGAAAGAGGCTTCATCGGAGAGTATGACTTTGCCCCAGTCCTCAGCAGTCCATTCGCCATACTTTTTGCAGAAGATCAAACTGTCCCTGATGGTTTTTTTTGGAGAGAAGTGGCTTCTTTGCTGCCCTTCTTGACACCAGGCCATCTTCCAAAAGTCTTGGCCTCACTGTGTGTTCAGATGCGCTCACACCTGCCTGCTGCCATTCCTGAGCAAGCTCTGCACTGGTGGCACTTCGATCCCGCAGCTGAATCCTCTTTAGGAGACCATCCTGGCGCTTGCTGGACTTTCTTGGACGCCCTGAAGCCTTCTTAACAAGAATTGAACCTCTTTCCTTGAAGTTCTTGATGATCCTATAAATTGTTGATTTAGGTGCAATCTTAGTAGCCACAATATCCTTGCCTGTGAAGCCATTTTTATGCAACGCAATGATGGCTGCACGTGTTTCTTTGCAGGTCAACATGGTTAACAATGGAAGAACAATGATTTCAAGCATCACCCTCCTTTTAACATGTCAAGTCTACCATTCTAACCCAATCAGCCTGACATGATGATCTCCAGCCTTGTGCTCGTCAACATTCTCACCTGAGTTAACAAGACGATTACTGAAATGATCTCAGCAGGTCCTTTAATGACAGCAATGAAATGCAGTGGAAAGTTTTTTTCGGGATTAAGTTCATTTTCATGGCAAAGAAGGACTATGCAATTCATCTGATCACTCTTCATAACATTCTGGAGTATATGCAAATTGCTATTATAAAAACTTAAGCAGCAACTTTTCCAATTTCCAATATTTATGTAATTCTCAAAACTTTTGGCCACGACTGTACGTGCCAGAATTGTACGCGGCTTCTCACCGGCGGCCGGTTTAGGCTGAAGAGAACGATGAGCCCGATCAACTTTAACTGGGTGAGGGAAAAACTCTTCACCGAGAAGTTGGGGAATCAGCTTGGAAACGAAGTCGGTGGGTTTGCCTTCCTCTTCTCCCTCTTGTATTCCCACAATCTTTATATTATTCCTTCTTGAACGAGCTTCTAAATCCAAGACTTTAGCGCAGAGCTGTTTATTTTGTTTAGACAGCTCTGCAAAATTAGTTTGCAACTCCAGAATAAGCGCCTCAAAGTCATTAGCGGCTAACTCTTGAATAGCCACACGGGCCTGTACTGTAGCTCAGCCTGCGAAGTCACCAGCTGCTGGAAGTTTCGTTCAAAAGCATCAAAGCGAGCATTTACTCCTTACAGGATTGACTCGGAAATCTCTTTACATAGCTCCTTGCACAGTGCATAGGTGTCTGGTGTATTTCCACACCTGTCAGGTGAGCTAGATTTAGCGTTAGCTCCGGTAGCTTGTTCATCGACGTTTTTAGTCTTGTTAGAGGCACTTGGTTTCGGCATTGTTGAGTCCAAACGAACGCTCACGTTAATCTAATAAAGTGTATGTACTTTTGTTGTCGAAAAAAACATAAAACTCTGTAAAATAACAACTTTGTTAGGGTCTTGGAGAGGAGCTCTAACTAACTGCGTCTATACCTTAGACATGCGCACTAGCACCCCCAACCTTCATTTCTTTTCAACTGAAGAAAGAAAGAACATCTTGGATGACATGGGAGTGAGTAAGAGAGAAATTAAAGTCAAAGATGCAAGTCAAACTTCTGTTTAATTCAACTTAACTCAAATTCTCAGGCTATGTATTTACTAAACCAGTGGTTCTCAAATTGGGGTACATGAGGTAACGGAAAGGAGTATGTGAACAAAATGCTAAGTTTTGCCATTCATTTAATTCTCCCCCAATTAAAAGTAACATTAAATCCGAGCATGTATTTCTGACAAGCAAAATGCCACTTTTATTATAAACCAGGAACATGGGAGTGCCGTAAACAGTCAAATGACATTAAATTACCTCAGCTTTTGTGGTCAAAACTGACTGTATCCACACTAGCAGTATGCGTATGATAGGATGCCCACAGAGTATGCTGCTTTGGCAAATCGTGCTGCTGTTCATTGTGTCTTTAAAGAAGTTTTGTACCACTTAATAGCAAAGAACAAATATTGATACAGACTCTACATAAAGATCAATTTAAGAAACTTTCTTCGATACAGAAACATGCCCTGTGCGAGTTATTTTTCATGTTTAAAAAGCAAGAATGTAGTTTTCTCTGAATATCCAAACGATTGCAAATGTTGATTTTATATAACAGTTCAACAAAAAGGTAACATTAAGTAAGCATTTTACATTTTAAATGTAGCCTACATTTTAAACACAATATTGTCAAAATTGTTTGTTATATTTTCAACAAAACATTAGTTGCAATGAAATCTGCAACAGTGAATGAAGAAATCTGCAGCTTTGAACGATTCGGAGAGCCATTTGCTTTCTTACTGAATGAATGAAAGACGCAACACTCATTAAGACCTACTGCCAATATTAGTTAATCTAATCACTTAATTTTGCCATCATTTATTGCTTTTTTTTTGTATGATGTGACCCTGGACCACAAAACCAGTCATAAGGGTAAATTTTAATTTGAAAGTGAAAATTGAGATTTATACATCTTCTGAAATGGTGTATTCCACCATTTCCATTGGTTTATGGTTTGTTAGGATAGGACAATATTTGGCCGGGATACAACTATTTGGAAATCTGGAATCTGAGCAAATCTGGTGCAAAAAAAAAATCTAAATATTGAGAAAATCACGTTGAAAGTTGAAAATTAAGTTCTTAGCAAGGCATATTACTAATCAGAAATTAAGTTTTGATATATTTACAGGACAAAATATCTTAATGGAACATGATTTTTATTTAATATCCTAATAATTTTTGGCATAAAAGAAAAATTGATCATTTTGACCCATACAATGTATTTTTGGCTATTGCTACAAATAAACCCGTGCTACTTAAGACTGGTTTTGTGGACCAGGGTCACATATTAATAATACACTTAAAGTCCCCCTGTAGTCAAAACTAATCTTTGATCATCAAAATGACATATTTAAATGTTTTTCTCGCAAAAATGATGAATATGCAAATTAGCCCTGCCTCCACTCACTCACACCAGCCAGAGTCTCCTGATCCGTAACTGTAGTAAACTTGATATAATGGCGATACACGGATAATGACTGATAAAACTATGTTTTTACTAGCGGACAACTACAGTAGATACTGTAATATTCGTTAAAGTTACTTATACTTGATGATGTTGTGTCCTCAAAATGCCTCGAAGGCTCGAATGTAGCCTAGATAGTGATTTCAGTTTGCGCCCGCGAGCATATGCGTCTGAAGTGCTTCTGACTTCGGGCAACTTTTATACTGTTGCCGCAGGTTATTATTCAAGTTTTAGCGGTTTTGGTCTATTTAATTTTTGGTTTTGTGCTGGTAATCCTATTGGTATATTTTGCATGCTAATTATATGAATCTATCCATTGACATGATTGGTAACTCAATTTTGTGACGCAGCAAAAAAAGGGCTGTTTCAAACCGCATTTCTGGGACAGCCTTTGGGAAACTACAGTTTTAAGGAGAAAATACTAAGCAATGGTGTTGATTAATGGATTGGCACATGGTTTGTCTAAAAGCATATTAAAAACACCACATAGACAAATAAACAACATAAAAAAACTTGATTTTCACTACAGGGGGACTTTAAAGGACGAGTTCACTTTCAGAACAAAATCACCCCCTCATCATCCAAGATGTTCATGTCTTTCTTTCTTCAGTCGTAAAGAAATGGTGGTTTTTGAGGAAAACATTTGAGGATTTCTCTCCATATAATGGACTTCTATGGTGCCCCCAAGTTTGAACTTCCAAAATGAAGTTTAAATGCAGCTTCAAAGGGCTCTAAATGATCCCAGCGGAGGAAGAAGGGTCTTATCTAGTGAAATGATCGGTTATTTACTAAAAAAAAAAAAATACAATTTATATACTTTTTAATCTCAAACGCTCATCTTGCAGAGCCCTTTAGAGCTGCATTTAAACTGCATTTTGGAAGTTCAAACTCACAGGCACCATAGAAGTCCACTGTATGAAGGGGAATCCTAAAATGTTTTCTTCAAAAAACAATTTTTTTACGACTTAAGAAAGAAAGATATGAACTTCTTGGATGACAACGGGGTAAGTAAACTACGTGTAAAATTTATTAAACCAACATTTTGACCATCACCCTTTCTCAAGGCATAATGAATGAATCACTCAATGAATCATTCAGAACGATTCCTGAATTATTCACTAAACGGAAGTCATTACTCAGTTTAGAACATTTCTGCTGCACCAGAAAGAAAAGAAAAAAAATAATACAAATCTCCAACTGGTTAAAAAAAATGATAGTCCCACCCCAAACTCACACCCATTGGGTTGACCCAATGTTCAAAGCTCAAATGAAATTCAAAAGCTCTACAGAGTCATACTTTCAGAAATAAACCAAATAAAACAACATTATGGTTACCAACTATTTCTTAATAAACCAGAATTGTTACCTTTTTCAGTATCAGTCGCCATTTCAATGCAGAGAAGAGAAGATGGGCTGGACGGACAAGAGTTACACAAATGACAGCTGACAAATGGTCATCGTGTCGGGTGGGAAGCGTCCTTGAGGAATTCCAGCGAGATGTTTATTAGGCAGACACAGATGAGCGCTTGTAATTACCAGTCAGAGAGCTGAATGGAAAAGGCCTTGAGTGATGACACGGGGAGGAGGACGACACACGCGGTTTCAATCTGACTGATGCCACAAACACAACGCATCCTTTCAATTTCAGCAGACGGTCTCACGCTACAAGCGGAATAAATCCTGTTTGCACTGTGAGAATCAAATGAGAGAGGACAGCGAGACGGAGGAAGAAGAGATGTGTTTGCATGATTTAAAGCACCAAATATTACCATGCAACATGTATTTATTTGCTCAAAGCATCTCTCTAGTCTCTCAGACGAATGATAATAAAAGAAACATGGGCAAATATTAATATTGTGTTAATTTACTCACCCTCATGTTGCGCCAAATCCATGACATTCTTCATTCTCCTGATGAAAAACTGCATGTGGCTCTTTTCAACATGACAACAATTCATAATGAACACATTAAGCTCAAAAAACACTATAAATAAACCATTTTTCCCCACAAAAGATTTCCTGTCACAGGAGGAATTTTGGAGCAATATAAGTCAGAAAAAGAAGCAATGAAATGTTTGCATGATTTAAAGCACAAAAACAAAAATGTCCCTCAGTAGAGTAATATTAAACTTTAGACCCTGCAACACGTGCAATTATTTTATATAAAGCACCTCTGAATGTCTTCAGATGGATTACAATAAAAGAGAAACAGCCAAAAATTAGGGTGAGTGATAACATAACGTAAAAAACACTGTAAATGAACCACAAAAGTAGTCTATATAAAATATTGTGCTATAAAGTTTTTAAAACAGGTTTTTTTTTTAACCTGAGATCTCCTTTCTCAGAAGGTACAGTAGTTTGGAAAGATGAAAACAAGAGGCTATGAAGTGTTTGCATGATTTAAAGCACAAAATTTCCCTCAGTAGAGTAATATTAAAGTTTAGACTGCACAACATATGTATCTATTTAAGCAAAGCATCTCTCTATTTCCTCAGATGAATGATAATAAAAGGAATATGGCCAAAAATGAATATTTTGTTATCATTTGCTCACTCTCATGTTGCGCCAAATCCATGGCACTCTTTAGTCTGTGGATTAAAAAAAATGATGACAATTCGCAGCAACCACGTCAAGCTCAAAAAACACATACAAAAACAGCACAAAAAAATGAATAAACAGTCTATATGACTCTTGTGCTTTAAAGTATTGAAAACAGATCAGACTTTTTACCAAAACAGAAAAAAGTTCACACCAACATGAGGTGGAACAAGAAGCGACAGAGTGTTTGCATGATTTAAAGCACAAATCTCCCTCAGTAGAGTAATATTAAACTTTAGAACATGCAACACGTGCAATTATTTTATATAAAGCACCTCTGAACGTCTTCAGAAGAATTACATTCAAAGAAACACAGCCAAAAATTAGGGTGAGTGATAACAAAACATAAAAAAACACTTGAAATGGAGCACAAAAGTAGTCTATGTAAAATATTGTGCTATAAAGATTTGAAAACCTGAGATCTCCTTTCTCAAAAGATTGTTTGGAAAGACGAAAACAAGAGGCTACCAAGTGTTTGCATGATTTAAAGCACAAAATTTCCCTCAGTAGAGTAATATTAAAGTTTAGACTGCACAACATATGCATTTATTTATGCAAAGCATCTCTCTATTTCTTCAGACGAATGATAATAAACGGAATATGGACAAAAATGAATATTTTGTTGTCATTTTCTCACTCTCATGTTGCTCCATGGCATTCTTTAGTCTGTTGATTAAAATAAAAATTATGACAATTCACAGCAACAATGTCAAGCTCAAAAAACACATACAAAAACAGCACAAATGAACCAAAAAAAAAGTATAAAACAGTCTATATGACTCTTGTGCTTTAAAGTATTGAAAACAGATCAGATTTTTGACCAAAACAGAAGAAAGTTCACACCAACATGAGGTGGAACAAGAAGCGACAGAGTGTTTGCATGATTTAAAGCACAAAATTTCCCTCAGTAGAGTAATATTAATAGTTTAGACTGCACAACATATGTATTTATTTACGCAAAGCATCTCTCTATTTCCTTAGATGAATGATAATAAAAGGAATATGGCCAAAAATGAATATTGTGTTAATTTACTCACCCACATGTTGCGCCAAATCCATGACATTCTTTATTCTGTGGATAAAAAACTACATGCAGCTCTTTTCAACATGACAACAACTCATAATGACCACATCAAGCTCAAAAAACATAAAATAACGCCATAAATAAACCCTTTTTTCTACAAAAGATCTCCAGTCACAGATGGAATTTTGCAGCAGTATAAATTTGAGAAAGTGTTTGCATGGTTTAAAGCACAAAAATTTCCCTCAGTAGAGTAATATTAAACTTTAGAAAATGCAACACATGCAATTATTTTATATAAAGCACCTCTGAACATCTTCAGAAGAATTACAATAAAAGAAACACAGCCAAAAATTAGAATGAGTGATAACAAAACATAAAAAACACTGTAAATGAACCACAAAAGTATAGTCTATCTAAAATATGTGTTTTTTAACCTGAGATATCCTTTCTTAGAAGGTACAATAGTTTGGAAAGATGAAAACAAGAAGCAACAAAGTGTTTGCATGATTGAAAGCACAAAATATTAAAGTTTAGACTGCATAACATATGTATTTACTTACACAAAGCATCTCTCTATTTCCTCAGACAAATGATAATAAAAGGAATATGGACAAAAATGAATATTGTGTTGTTATTTTCTTACTCTCATGTTGCGCCAAATCCACAGCATTCTTTAGTCTGTGGATTAACATAAAAATTCGCAGCAACCACGTCAAGCTCAAAAAACACATACAAAAACAGTACAAATGAACCAAAAAAAAATGAATAAAAGAGTCTATATGACTCTTGTTCTTTAAAGTATTGAAAACAGATCAGATTTTTTACCAAAACAGAAGAAAGTTCACACCAACATGAGGTGGAACAAGAAGCGACAGAGTGTTTGCATGATTTAAAGCACAAATCTCCCTCAGTAGAGTAATATTAAACTTTAGACCATGCAACATGTGCAATTATTTTATATAAAGCACCTCTGAACATCTTCAGAAGAATTACAATAAAAGAAACACAGCCAAAAATTAGGGTGAGTGATAACAAAACATAAAAAGCCCACTCAAAATGAGCCACTAAAGTAGTCTATATAAAATATTGTGCTATAAAGTTTTGAAAATTCTTTCTCAGAAGATTGTTTGGAATGATGGAAACAAAAGTCTACCAAGTGTTTGCATGATTTAGGCCCGGTTTTTACAGACAAGGCTTAAGCCTAGTCCTAGACTAAAATGTAAGTCTGAGCTGTTTGAACTGAAAGAAACTTGCACTGACTGATCTTAAAATATATCGGTGTCTTTGTTTTGTCTCAAGATGCACACCAGTAATGTTTTTTTCGAAGTATGTTTATAAAAATTACTTAAATATCCTAATTGAACTATCTGCTAATCCTGGCTTAGTCTAAGCCCTGTCTGTGAAACCGGGCCATAAAGCACAAAATTTCCCTCAGTAGAGTAATATTAAAGTTTAGACTGCACAACATATGTATTTATATACAAAAATCTTTGTATTTCCTCAGACGAATGATAATAAAAGGAAAATGGCCAAAAATTAATATTTTGTTGTCATTTGCTCACTCTAGTGCCAAATCCACGGTGTTCTTTCTTCTGTGGATAAAAAACGACATGCAGCTCTTTTTAAGCTGACAACAATTTATAATGACCACATCAAGCTCAAAAAACACAAAATAACACCATAAATAAAACCTTTTTTCTACAAAAGATCTCCAGCCACAGAAGGAATTTTGGAGCAGTATAAATTTGAGAAAGAAACAATGTGTTTGCATGGTTTAAAGCACAAAAATTTAGCCTCAGTAGAGTGATATTAAACTTTAGACCATGCAACACGTGCAATTATTTTATATAAAGCACCTCACAAAATTAGGGTGAGTGATAACAAAACATAAAAAACACTGTAAATGAGCCACAAAAGTAGTCTATATAAAATATTGTACTATAAAGTTTTGACAACAGGTCTGTTTTTTAACCTGAGATCTCAGGAGGTAGTTTGGAAAGACTGAAGCGACAAAATGTCCCTCAGTAGAGTAATATTAAAGTTTAAACTGCACAACATATGTATTTTATTTAGGCAAAGCATCTCTCTATTCCCTCAGAAGAATGATAATAAAAGGAACATGGCCAAAAATGAATATTTTGTCATCAAAGCAAAACAAAATGATATAAATTGCTGAAAACAGGCCTGATTTTTACCTATGATCTCCTTCCACAAAAGTAGGTTTGGAAAAACATGAGGTGGATAAAGAAGCCATGAAGTGTTGTTTAATATTAATGTTTTTTAATATTATTCTTTAGTATGGAACGTCTATTTATTTACACAAAGCATCTCTGAACTCCCTCGGAAGACTGAAAGAAAAGGTGTTTTCAGCCAAAAACGAGGGTGAGTGATGACAAAATATTCATGTTGTGCCAAATCCATGTTGTTTCTTTATTCTGTGGATACAAAAGAACAAACTGCATGCAGCTCTTTTCAACACAACGTCAATTCATATTGCTCAAAAACGCACAAAACATGAAAAACATGACTCTTGTGCTAGAAAGTTTCAAAAATAGGTCAGATTTTTTTTTAAATCCAAGATCCAATTTAACTAAAGGATATTTTGAGTGACACGAGGTGGAGAAAGAAGTCATAAAGTGTTTACATGATTTAAAGGACAAAAATGTAATTTCCTTCAGTAATATTCAACTTTAGGCTACACGTGAATTTATTTACACAAGGCATCGCTGAACTTCCTCAGAGGACTCAAAATACAGCCACAATATAAAATAAAAATTTTGCCATCATTATTCACCCACATGTTGTGCCAAATTCATGCCAGTATTTATTCTCTTGATATAAAACGAGGAACTGCATGCGGATCTTTTCAACGTGACAAGAATTTATTGTGACCACACAAGTCAAAAAACACAAATAAAAACCAAAAAGACAGTCTACATGACTCTTGTGGTATAAAAAATTGAAAACTGGTCACTTTTTTTAAAAAAATCTAAGATTTCCTATCACAAAAGTGACCCTGGTGTTAAGTTGCAAGGGTTCATTTGTAGCAATAGCCAAAAATACACTTTATGGGTCAAAATTATCCATTTTTCTTTTATGCCAAAAATCTGGAAAAATTTGGATATTAAGCAATCATGTTCCATGAAGATATTTTGTAATATTTCCAACCGTAAATATATCAAAACTTAATTTTTGATTAGTAATGTGCCTTGCAAAGAACTTCATTTGGACAACTTTAAAGGTGATTTTCTTTCTTTATTTTTTTTGCACCCTTAGATTTCAGATTTTCAAATAGTTGCATCTCTGCCAAATATTGTCCAATCCTAACAAACCACACATCAATGGAAAGCTTTCAGATTGTATAAAATTTTTAAATAATTTGTGACCCTGGAGCACAAAACCAGTCTTAAGTCGCTGGGGTATATTTGTAGCAATAGCCAAAAATACATTGTATGGGTCAAAATTATTGATTTTTCTTTTATGTCAAAAATCATTAGGAAATTAAGTAAAGATCATGTTCCATGAGGATTTTTTGTAAAATTCCTACTGTAAATATATCAAAATGTAATTTTTGATTAGTAATATGCATTGTTAAGAACTTAATTTGGACAACTTTAAAGGTGTTTTTCTCAGTATTTTGATTTTTTGCACCCTTAGATTTCAGATTTTCAAATAGATGTATCTCGGCCAAATATTGTCCTATCCTTACAAACCATACATCAATAGAAAGCTTATTTATTAAGCTTTCATATGATGTATATATCTCAGTTTTGTCAAATTTAACCTTATGACTGGTTTTGTGGTCCAGGGTCACATTTATCCTTATGAAATTTGGAGTGATATAAGATTGAAAAAGAAGCAATAAAGTATCTACATGATTTAAAGTGCCCCATTATGCCATTTTTAAGGTTTCTAATATTGTTTTGGAAGTCTCTCAGAAAAGGTTTACATGCATACAAGGTCAAAAAACGCTTTTGTTTTCTCAAAATATGCATTAAATATGACCTCACTTTCCAGTGATTCTCAAACGATTCGTTAAAAGCACTTCAAAGATTCAGTCTCTCTAAACCCCTCCTTTCCGCGAGTGAACTCTGCTCTGATTGGTCAGATGGTCCAGTCTGTTGTGATTGGTCTACCACATACAGCGCATGTCAGAAATTATACACTCATTGCCATAGTTTAGCCTGGTCTCACTGTTTATACATAGATATTTACACGTTAACATTTACAAGCACAAAACGGACATTTTTGTCCATTTTTATTGATGCTAAAACACAATTTATAAGTATTTTAACATTTAAAATTTGTTTAGGCGGTACAGAGTGGATTTTTTTATTTTGGGGGACAATAACTATTTATCATGTACTTTCGGCTTTACAGCTTTGCAGATTGTTTACATTCGCATACAGCTACATTACACACTGCGTTAAAGGCAATATTGGAAATGGCATAATAGGGACACTTTAAAGCACAAAAACAAAACTTTAGACTATGCAATGTCTATTTATTTACAAAAAAAAGCTCTGAACTTCCTCAGAAGACTCTGAATAAAGGAATACAGCCAAAATATAAAATGTCATCATTATTCAGCCTCCGGTCGTGCCAAAATCATTATTATTTATTGACTGCATGCAGAAAATGTCCTTTCACAGAAGGAATTTTGGAACAACAGGAGATTAAAAAGAAGCAGTGAAGTGTTTGCATGATTTAAAACACAAAAACAAAACTTTAAACTATGAAATGTGTATTTATGCACACAAAGCATCTCTGAACTTCCTCAGAAGACTCAAAATAAAGGAATACAGCCAAAATTTAAAATTAATATTTTGTCATCATTATTCGCCCTCATATATTTTGTTGATATAAAAAAAAGAAACTGCATGCAGCTCTTTTTAACGTGACAACAATTCATAGTGACCATGGCAAAAAAGGCTATTTATATGACTCTTGTGCTATAAAGCATTGAAAACTGGTCTCTTTTTTGCCTAAAATGTCCTCTCAAAGAAGGAGTTTTGGAGCAACATTATATGTGACCATGGACCACAAAACCAGTCATAAGGTTAAATTTTACAAAACTGAGATGTATACATCACATGAAAGCTCAATATATAAGCTTTCTATTGATATATAGTTTGTTAGGATAGGACAATATTTGGCCGAGATACGTCTATTTGAAAATCTGGAATCTGAGGGTGCAAAAAAATCTAAATACTGAGAAAATCACCTTTAAAGTTGTCCAAATTAAGTTCTTAACAATGCATATTACTAATCAAAAATTACATTTTGATAGGTTTACAGTAGGAATTTTACAGAATATCTTCATGGAACATGATCTTTACTTAATTTCCTAATGATTTTTGACATAAAAGAAAAATCAATAATTTTGACCCATACAGTGTATTTTTGGCTATTGCTACAAATATACCCCAGCGACTTAAGACTGGTTTTGTGGTCCAGGGTCACATATTAAAAAGAAGCAATGAAGTGTTTGCATGATTCAAAGCACAAAAACAAAACTTTAGACCATGCAATGTGTATTTATTCACACTAGGCATCTCTGAACTTCCTCAGAAGACTCAAAATAAAGGAATAGAAGCAAAATATAAAATGTCATTATTATTCAGCCTCATGTTGTGCCAAATTCATTATTATTTATTCTGCTGATATAAAAAGATAAACTCATTTTAACATGACAACAATTCATAGTCACCATGGATAAAAAGCAGTTCACATGACTCTTGTGCTATAAAGCATTGAAAGAAGAAATTTTGGAATAACATGAGATTAAAAAGAAGCAATGAAGTGTTTGCATGATTTAAAGCACAAAAGCAAAACGTAAACTATGCCATGTGTATTTATTCACACCAAACATCTTTGAACTTCCACTGTAGACTCAAAATAAAGAAATACAGCCTAAATATAAAATTAATATTTTGTCATCATTATTCGCCCTCATGTTGCGACAAATTCATGATGTTAATTAGTCAGTGAGTTGATATAAAAAAAAGAAACTGCATGCTGCTTTGACCATGGAAAAAATCCTGCCTAAAATGACTCTTTTTTGCCTAAAATGTCATTTCAAAGGAGTTTTGCAACAACATGAGATTAAAAGAAAGCAATGAAGTGATTAAAAAAATAAAAATAAAAAAAACCTTCAGACTACGCAATGTGTATTTATTCACACAAAGCATCTCTGAACTTACTCAGAAAAGTGACAATAAAGGGAATACGACCAAAAAACATTTGCATTGTGCCAAATCCATGTTGTTCTTTATCCTGTGGATTCAAAAGAACAAACTGCATGCAGCTCTTTTCAACATGAAAAAAAAAGCATAAATGAACCAAAAAAGCTGCTATAAAGTTTTGAAAACAGGTCACAATTTGTTACCCAAGATCTCCTTTCTCAGAAAGAAGGATGCAAGGTCCATGGAGAAAGAAGTCATGAAGCAAAAAACACAAAAAAATTCCCCAAATAGAGTAATATTAAACCTCCGACTCCAACACGTGCATTTATTTATTTACACAAAACACCTCTCAGCTTCCTCAGAAGACTAAACATAAAGGAACACAGCCAAAAAATGAATATTTTCTCATGTATTTACCCTCATGTTGTGCCTGGAGAAACTACATGCATATCTTTTCCACATGTCAGCAATTTATGGTGACCACATCAAGCTCAAAAAACAAAAAAGAGCATGCTTTCTATGCTAAAAAGTATTGAAAACAGAACAATTCTTTCTCTCTCTTTTTGGAAGGTAAAATGAGGTGGATAAAGAAGTGCTGAAGTGATTTGACGCACAAAACAATTATGTATTTACATAAAGCATCTGAAAAACAGAACACGTGAAAAAAAATGAACCCTGGTCTAATTTCAAGCCCATTTCTTTCTGGATACAAATGTAGAATCTTCACGCAGCTCTTTTCGATTTGAGTTTGTAATGACTGTCATGGTCTCAAAAGCCCCATAAAAGCAGTTCATTCAAAAAGTGTGCTTTTGGAAAAGAGAGGTCAGAGATCCTCAAGTTTGGAATGACATCTCACATAAAAAATGTTCAGTTTAGTTTGCTCTGTTTCTTTAACTCGTACAGCGAAAGAAGGGGAAACAGCAACGAGAACTGGATGTACTTTGTCAAAATAAACTTGCACCGGACTGAAACGTTTTAAATTGAGTTTCTGCACTGTCATGCTATCGACGGAGCGGCGGAGAAGTGAAATCCAGGAAGCGCTGGAGACTAGAGTGTCTGGGAATTGCTGCTGAAGTGCTGCCCTCTTAACACAGTAAGACCCATCAAAGTCTATTGGAAAGACAATGAATCCGTGCCAAATGGAAGCCCTCAGACATCTGTATCCCTCTATTATTTAAAAACTCCTCTTCTTGTGTCACATTAGAGTGAAGTGAACCCGAGAAGGATGCGAAGCGTAAAGCCGTCCTGAAGAGGTGGCAGGAGCAGGTGAGGAATTATTCATAAGAGAGTCCTTTGAGAAAGTCTGCGTGTCAGACAAACAAGAAGAAAAACAGCAAAAGTCGAAGAGATAAACAGATGGATATTTACTGCCCATGTGCTTCACACAAGCACAAGTGGAAAAGCAAGAAGTGGAGGAAATGACAAGTAAATCCTCCAGTAAAAACAGTGGTCCGCTACTCTTAGTAGGCAATCAGGCTGGTTTCCAATAGTCAAGCTGGTCTTGTTTAGTAGTTCTGAAGGGGTTGTATAAGCATGCACCAGCTGGTCAGGATGTTCAGCTTTCTAAACCAGGAAGATCTCATTTTTATATTTTTCAAAAGACACCGAAATCAATCATCAACAGCATGTGAAATGTAAATGTAAATGCATTTACATATAACACGAGCATGCATTCATTCTGCTCAGAGCTGCAGGTAAGTGAGTTCAAAACCCAGACAGAATCTCTTTGTCCAAGACAGACATTTTTAATAGTAAAATGTATTTATAAACGCACTCCAGATGGGACTAATAAACGTCATTTGCACGGCTGAATATTGTTATCATCAGGGCTCAACACGCATGAAAAATCAGTGGAACACGGATGATGTTATGGGAAACATTAACATGTGTTGCACTCATTTACCGATTCATGTGTGCGTGCGTGTACATGCATGCTGGTACTGAACAGTCACAGAACACAATGAAATCATTATAGTCTAAAATTAGGCGAAAGCATTAATAAATGTAATGCAGTTATTATAAAACCATGAATTCAACATCCTAGGAATATCAAAGGATTTGTAAACATTTGTATGTTTTCAAAGTTTGTTTGCTTCATTTACTTGATCAAAAATACAATCAAACAGTAATATTGTTAAATAGTTGTACAATTTAAAATATCTGCGTTCTATTTGAATATATTTTAAAATGTAATTTATTTCTGTAATGCAAAGCTGAGTCTTCAGTGTCACATGATACTTCAGAAGTCATTGTAATATGCTAATTTGCTGCTTAAGAAACATTTCTGATTATTATATTATATTACATTACATTACATTGCATTTCCTAGTATTGAAAGTTCAAAAGAACATCATTCATTTGAAATATAAATCTTTTGTAACATTATACATTTCTTGCTACTTTTAATCAATTTAATGCATCCTTGACAAATAGTTGAGGTCAAAATTTACATACACCTTGCAGAATCTGCAAAATGTTAATTATTTGACCAAACTAAGAGGGATCATACAAAATGCATGTTATTTTTTATTTAGTACTGACCTGAACAAATGACAATGCTTGATTCTTCATACTGTTACCTGAAAGATCCACAGCTTTATTTATTTATTTTTTTAGCTATAGTTGTTCATGAGTCCCTTGTTTGTCGTGAACAGTTGAACTGCCCGCTCTTCTTCAGAAAAATCCTTCAGGTCCCACAAATTCTTTGGTTTTTCAGCATTTTTGTGTATTTGAACCCTTTCCCAAAATGACTGTATGCTTTTGAGATCCATCTTTTCACACTGAGGACAACTGAGAGACTCATATGCAACTATTACAGAAGGTTCAAATACTTATACAAATACAAATACAATGCATTAAGAGCTGGAGTGCGAAAACTTTTGAAAGGAATAAGGATGTGTACATTTTTCTTATTTTGCCTAAATAGCATTTTTTTTTCTTTTAGTACTGCGCTTTAGAAGCTACAAAAGATACTTACATGTTCCCCAGAAGACAAAATAAGTTAAATTTACCCTGACCTTCAAATTCAAAAAGTTTTCACCCCCAGCTCTTTTTCCTTCCGAAGCATCAGTGAGTATTTGAACCTTCTGTAATAGTTGCATATGGGTCCCTCAGTTGTCCTCAGTGTGAAAAGATGGATCTAAAAATCATACAGTCATTGTTGGAAAGGGTTCAAATACACAAAAATGCTGAAAAACCAAAGAATTTGTGGGACCTGTTTAGGATGATGTGGATCATTCAGGCTTCAACACAGTATTAAGAATCAAGTGTATGTACATTTTTGAACAGGGTCATTTTTATAAATTTAACTATTATTTTCTCTTGTGGACTATATGTAAACATCTTTATGTGAAATATTTTATTTAGGTAATAGCATGCATTATGTATGATGCCTCTTATTTTTGTAAAAATAATTAATTAATTTAGCAGATTTGGCAAGGTGTATGTAAACTTTTGACTTCAGCTATACTGTATGTGAGCTAAAACTAAATTTAATGAACTGGTGCCAATTTATATTTATACTAATGAGATCAAAAACCATCTAGAGCAGGCTAGAAGATCAGTGCAAACCACTTAAGACCAGCAAATTACATTAAGCTGATGTCTTTTTCCAATTTTCCTCACCAGTATAAACATACATGAAACAAATCAGATGTTTTTTTTGCTATTGAGAAGTAAAAAAGTTGCACCACACGGAATTCTCGAATCTGCAAATCTAAACAGCTTTACGCATAATTTCAAAATGTTACATTTGTTCTGTAACAGATGCCATGTGCTGATTATAATATCTGGGGTTTTATTTTAATATGAGAACAACAGAATCAATACCCTGCCATTCCCAGCATCATTATAAACACCAAATGTTGCACATTGCTGACTGCATCATCGCTCAAAATCAACACAAAAACTAGTTACAAGCTTATAAACATTTTACAGTGCTGCTTAGTTGTTTTCTGGCACCGCATTGCAACAGCTACAAAACTATAGTGTGGTCTGTTTTTTTGGAGAGCGACAGAATTTACACTGGAAAAACAACAACAGGAGCGCCGACGTGCCAGCTGAGGCCGGATATTGAAAAAACAGCACAGTGCAATCCATAACTCTGTCCCTGAAATTAAATTTCTCTCTCAGATAGAGAGCGGTTCACTGACTCAAAGCACAACATGCCCCAAAAACATTATGTTTTGAGCCGTTGAGACGGTTGACTTGCTGAATTCCCTTTAACGTTTGTTCGCTAAAGGCAATTATGCAATAAATGTTTTTAAAAAACTGCCAGAATGGCAAACAGGCCTTTGAGAGCTAGACAAAGTCTAGTTTTAAACACGCTGGAGGTCATGAGATTGGACTGTAACGTTTATTTTGGCGCTGTTTCGTTTGGCAAAAACTACTGTCATTACATTAGTGTATATTTCCAATATATTTCTCTAAACTATGGCTCAAGCAATGTCTTAAATTCAAATAAAATAAGCAAGGGAGAGAAAAAAAAAGGAAATTCATGCAAAGGTTAGAAACGAGAATCAGACTGGCTCCATCGGACCAGATGTCTTTTGTTCATATGGATTTGTTTAAAATGTTGGCTAAATTTAGTTTTTCTTCTCCAACAGTCTATTACATATAGCAGGGCCCAATGTCATCGCTTTGACAAGGGCTTGGAGGAACACACTTCAATAACTCTCTTTATGACCTCCAAAATTCAGAGGTGAATGCAATTTCCTCAGGACCCTTTGTTTAAATTTGCCCCAAGAGAAAAGACAGACCGTTCCCTTCACACACTGGAAAAAATGCTTTTCTTATTTAGATTTTTTGTCTTGTTTCTAGCCAAAATATCTAAAAATTCTTAAATCAAGAAGGATTTTCTAGATGAGTATTGATATTGTGTTTTTGCTTGAAACAAGCAAAATAGTCTGCAAATGGGGTAAGGAAAATAATCTCTGTTCCCCATTGACAGATTATTTAGCTTGTTCTAAGCAAAAACAAACTTTACTTTGACTTGTTTTTTTTTTTTCCTAAAACAAGAAAATAATTTTTACTCGTCTTTTTGATTTATGAATGTTTAGATATTTTGACTGGAAACAAGACAAAAAAATCTAAGTAAGAAACGCATTTTTTCCAGTGCATCCAGCACGTTTAGTCACACAAACACGACAGGAACGCAAATCAGCTGGCGCAAACCCGTATTAAACAAACAAGCAAGCCCAATAATCAATTCCATATTGCTAATCCCATCCAAAATGTCATTTGTCAAACTAAGTGCTCTTCTAACAAAAGTTCTTCACTGGCTGTCACATTTCTGGCAAGTCTTCAAAGAGGCTTGTCTTCATCCAAAGCCTGGGTCCTCCAGCACTCCAAGCACAATGAATTCTCTCATAAAAACCCACCCAGGCTTGGACGGATGAAGTGTGTGAACCATCAGGAGTCCTGCAGCGAAGGAGCTGGGATGCCTTCCCAAAGCCGAGGGGAGCGTGCATGTTTGAAATCAGGAAAAGCCTAGAGACTGTGTTTCCTGTTTTTCAGAGCCTTTCAGCGTAGCTTCTGTTGGTCGTCAACAAGTGAACAACAGTCAACAGAGAGAGGAAATTAGCGAGTAAATATGCAGATTTGCCTCGCTGAAATAGGCCAGGTTGTTGATTGCGAACTCCAGGAAGATGAGACGATAATTACCACAGCAGATCCTTCAATATGAAAGATCTGGATGCTGCGCTTTGACAGACTGTTAGGCTTTTTAAACAAGTAAACTCCACCTGTTTTGTATTTCCAAGCGTTTTTCTGTCCTTTCCCCAAACATATCGGCGAGAGAAGCGTTGCAAACATGGAAGACGAATAGATTCGCCCCCCCTGCACCCGTCTCCTGAGGGTTAGATGGAATTCCAGCAGTCTTTGGCTCTCGGATATTTGTCATCCCTCATCTACCCTTTGATCCCAGTGCAAATCTTTGCCTTCCAAGCCTTCGTCTCTGCACTTTCTCCCATCATCCTTTTCTAATTAAGGCCAGGCTCTCACTGTAGACTCGCCCTGAGACCTTGAATTTCCTCGGTTCTGTAACCCCAAAAAACAATCAGGCGAGAGCGGCTTCTGCGTGGGAAAACGGAGAGGAATGAGACAGATCTACTTGATTTAGTTTTCCTGATGGTGAATACACACCCCCAACCTGCACTATATTATGGGTGAGAATCACTGTTTTGCATTACGCTGCCAAAACGATGTCATGCAATAATGTCAGAACATCTTCTGATTATTATAAATCAAACGTGGCAGTTTATTTTAAACAGCTAATGATAGTATAAGGATTTCAATTGGCCACATTTAAATGACTGAATAAAGAGATCAACCAATAATTCAAATTCTTGAAACACAAAAGATTCTGAAAAACATTTAAATTTAAAACTATTACAGAAGGTTCAAATGCTCACTGACGCTTCTGAAGGAAACACAATGCATCAAGAGCTGGGGGGTGAAAACTTTTGAATGGAATGAGGATGTTTACATTTGTCTTATTTTACCTAAATATTAGATTTTTTCTTTTAGTACTGTCCTTCAGAAGCTACAGAAGATACTTTACATGTTTCCCAGAAGTCAAAATGAGTTCGATTTACCCTGATCTTCGAATTCAAAAAGTTTTCACCCTCTGGCTCTTAATGCTTTGTTTTTCCTCCTGGAGCATCAATAAGCATTTGAACTTTCTGCACTATATTATGGGTGAGAATCACTGTTTTGCGTTACGCTGCCAAAACGATGTCATGCAATGATGTTAGAACATCTTCTGATTATTATAAATCAAATGTGGCAGTTTATTTTAAACAGCCAATGATAGTATAAGGATTTCAATTGGCCACATTTGAATGGCTGAATAAAGACATCAACCAATAATTCAAATTCTGTCGCATTGTTTCAGTCCCTGAAACACAAAAGGTTTTGAAAAACATTTCAATTTAAAACTTTTACAGAAGGTTTAAATGTTCACTGACGCTTCTGAAGGAAACAATGCATTAAGAGCTGGGGGTGAAAACTTTTGATTGGAATGAGGATGTGTACATTTTTCTTATTTTGCCTAAATATCAATTTTTTTTCTTTTAGTACTGTCCTTCAGGAGCTACAGAAGATACTTTACATGTTTCCCAGAAGTCAAAATGAGTGCGATTTACCATGATCTTCGAATTCAAAAAGTTTTCACCCTCTGGCTCTTAAAGGATAACTATTGCCAAAATGCAACCTGGGCTGTTTTTTTTTACTGTAAATGAGACAAACATATATCTAAAAGCATAATTACAACAAACGAGCCGTTTTTGAGATTGACCGTGATTTCGTTTTGTTTTCAATGGACAGTGAATGGGAATACTAGGGGCATAAATTTGAGCCCATCAAAATCGATATTTTTACAACACTAAGAAGGCTCGACACACCATGAAACTTTGCTCGAAGTATCGCCTGGGTCTCTACACATGAACTCGAGCATTGAGAACATTGTTTGTGTACAGAGAGTTTACTAAAGAGAAAGGTTTTGAACAACTCACTTTCACTGTTTGAGTTTCCGCTCGCGGCCGTCTTGCCAGTCAAGAGGTGTCGATCTCCGAATGCGAGGATGGATAGCTCCTAAAGCATATTTCCATATAAATGCACGGCTAATTCGTTGTTTTGTCGCAAGTGAAAAACAATATTAACCTTCTAGTTGTAAAAAGAACCTCATATAAGCCTAATATTTCGTCCTATGGAGTCCATTCATTCAAATTCGGAGATCGACACTTCTTGACTGGCAAGACGGCCGCGAGCGGAAACTCAAACAGTATAAAAATATTTCTAATGGTAAATATTTTGAAATTGAGATGATTGAGATTGAGATTCATCATTTGAAAGCTGAATAAATAAGCTTTCCATTGATGTATGGTTTGTGGCCAAGACTACTTGGAAATCTGGAATCTGAGGGTGCAAAAACTCTAAATATTGAGAAAATTGCCTTTAAAGTTGTGCAAATTAAGTTCTTAGCAATACATATTACTAATCAAAAATTCAGATTATAAATTTAAGGTAGAAATTTTTCAAATATCTTCATGGAACATGATCTTTACCTTATATCTTTATGATTTTTGGCATAATAGAAAAATTGATCATTTTGACCTATAAAATGTATATTGTTGGACATTTTTCTTACAGACTATTTTTTTTTAGCAATTATAGTTGCTGTGTTGAGACTGCTCTGTCATACTTGCTTTGCTAGTATTCATATTATGAATAAATATTTCAGAAATAAGAATAAAACCTCAAGCTATTACAAATAATGAATGCTGATTAATAATGGATTGGCCGCATTTGCATTAATACTTGCAATTACAACATCACCAAATCCTGGGGGAGGATTGATTTGGTTGTAAATTTAGAAACAACAGTAGAATTTCATTGCATGTTTTTGCCCCTTACATTTAAATGTCACACTCTCAGATTCTCATCTGCTCACTAAACCTGCATTTATTTGATTCAAAATACAGCAAAAACAGTAAAATGTTGAAATAGTTTTACTATTTAAAATAACTGCTTTCTATTTGAATATATTTTAAAATGTAATAAATTCATGTGATTTTAAAGCTGAATTTTTATCATTATTACTCCAGTCTTCAGTGTCACATTTCATTCAGAAATGATTTGCTGTTCAAGAAACATTGCTTAATAATAATTATTTTTAATACTTAAAACAGTTAAGTACATTTTTTCCAGGATTATTTGATGAATAGAAAGATCCAAAGATCAGCATTTATCTGAAATAAAAAGCTTTTGTAACGTTACACTATACCATTCAAAACTTGAATTTTTTGGGAAATGAAATTACATAAATTAATACTTTTATTTAGGAAGGATGCTTAAAATTGATCAAAAGTGATGATAAAGGCATTTATAATGTTACAAAAGATTACTATTTCAGATAAATGTGGTTCTTATGAACTTTCTATTCATGAAAGAAACCTAAAAAAAATTCAACATAATAATAAAAATAAATGTTTTCTTGAGCAGCAAATCAGAATATTAGAATGATTTCTGAAGGATCACGTGACACTGAAGACTAGAGTAATAATGCTTAAAATTCAGCTTTGATCACAGGAATAAATGACATTGCAAAATATTTTTTTTAAATAGTAAAAATATTTCTAAAATTTACTGTTCTTTGGATCAAATAAATGCAGGCTTGCTGAGCAGAAGAGACTTCTTTAAAAAAAAATAAAACAGTAAAAACATTACTGTTCAAAAACTTTTGACTATCTTGAGACTTTGTACCATACTTTGCAGAAATAAGATCAAACCTCAAGCTATCACAAATAATGAACGTTGATTAATAATGGATTGCTTGCATTTGCATTAAATCGTGTGATTGCACGATCTCCAAATCCTTTAAGGTCTGGTTTCATTGGTACTAAGCTTGGAAGCGACAGTAGAATACTGCTATTCCATTTTATCTCTAAGCCCTTTTCACTTTGCAGGTTTTCTGTGACCAAAAGGCAGTCAGGGATGATTTTTGACTGCCTGCGCCGTGCTCTTTTGTGACTCTGAGTGCAATGCATTATGCAAACAGTCACCATGACTACAGATGACAGGCATGAAGAGAAAGTAGATTTCTTTCTCAGAGCTTTTGTAAAAACAAATGCACGCAAGCACAATGGAAAAACATGATCAAGCATATGCCATAAAACCATCAAGACAAGTGGGTTGTGGACGTGACATGGCATTTTCACTGTCCCACAATGTAAAACTGAATAGAATTAATACATTAACTTTTTTGCTCACGGCCACTGTGGCTAGTGGTTTTCCAAAATGACTGGCCCCTCAGCATTTTCACTGGCCACAATATTGTTGTTGGGAAGTTATGTTTTATATGACTAAAGTCGTATAAACTAGAGCTCTGTTATAAAATTCAACCCGTCAAAATGCCAGTGGGAATTGTTTGCGGGGGAAAAAAAAAATTATGTTAATTATAATTTCATATTAAATAAATGACACTATATGAAAAGAAGTGTCTAACAATGAAGATAAATCTCTCTCATGCTATAAGAGGGTGTTTTTTTTTTTCTTAAATGGGTTCTATTATGCTTATTTACAAAGTCTTTATTTAGTTTTGGGGGTGCACTAGAACATGCTCTCATGCTTGGTGGTTCAAAAACACATTATTTTTTACATAATTTACATTATTACAATAGCTTTCTCCCCAGGCTGGCACAAATGGCTCAATTAGTTCGGGTATTGATGAAGGTCCGCCTTGCAAAAAATGAAATGTGTTGTGATTGGTTAGCAGTTCCCCTGTGTTGCGATTGGCGAACAGCTTAGACAGCGTTACAGTCCTGCCACACCCCTTGCCAAAGCAGTATTTTCCGTGTACAACTGTTAGCACAAGATGTGAGGCACTTTTTCATTATGGATTGACTTGTTTTGGACTGATGAAGTGTAACACCAATCTATGGTGTTCTAAAGCTTTGGAGTGCCAGGATTATTTTTAATATGTGACCATGGACCACAAAACCAGTCATAAGGTTACATTTTACAAAACTGAGATATATACATCATATGAAAGCTCAGTAAATAAGCTTTCTATTGATGTATGGTTTGTTAGGATAGGACAATATTTGGCTGAGATACATCTATTTGAAAATCTGGAATCTAAGGGTGCAAAAAATCAAAATACTGAGAAAATCACCTTTAAAGTTGTCCAAATTAAGTTCTTAGTAATGCATATTACTAATCAAAAATTACCTTTTGATAGGTTTACAGTAGGAATTTTACAAAAAATCTTCATGGAACATGATCTTTACTTAATTTCCTAATGATTTTTGACATAAAAGAAAAATCAATAATTTTGACCCATACAATGTATTTTTGGGTATTGCTACAAATATACCCCAGCGACTTAAGATGGTTTTGTGGTCCAGGGTCACATATCACTCTGATTGCATTCCTGAAAGAAGGAAGTCATATACACCTAGGATGCATGGAGGGTTAGTAAATAACACGCTACAGTATTGTTGGTCCTATCATCAGCCTGCGAGATTTAATTATTTAAATGCCAGAAACCAGCTCCAGCATGAGGCTAGTGAAGCTATCTACACTGTATGATGAATCAATCTCTTACCACACACTGCACACGGCTACGGTGTGGCTCCGACACGGCAACCAATGATTTTCACTCTAGTCAATGCTTGTGTTACATCAGCCGCGGCTCTGCATGTGTTTTGACCCTCTATACCGCACAGATCAACGGCAGTTCGCGGACACTTGAGTCAATGCACGCATTTATGCAGCTTGCTGAAGGATCCTAGAAGTGGCTGTCCATGCTACATTGCTAAATTTAGGCGAATATCCCACCTTGTCCCTCCCCACCCACCAACGATTCGAATTTCCGTAGGATTTATTTGAATGATATTCTAATGGACCACGTTGTGTCCAAAGGAGCCGTTCATTGTAATTCTTGAAAAGGGATTTTTTTTAAAACAAAATATCTTCCTTTAGAGTGGACTTTGAGATTTGTAACTTTGTAGATGTTTTTTATGGCCTAACATACGCACCACAATAACAAAAAATGAAAAAGTGAAAAAGCATAATAGGAACCCTTTCATTTTTGCTGTCACACCATAGGACAAAAACAAGCATTTTGTACTGGCTATTTGTCATATGGAGGCCCGTTTCCGCCACAGAATAAAAAATAAAAAAGGTAGCGACTTTTCATTTCAGAATTCTGACTTTTTTCTCACACTTACGAGTTTATATCTCTCAATTCTGACTTTTTTCTCAGAACTAAGATATAAATGCACAATTATGAGAATGTGAAGGTATCATCAGAAATGTGAGATATAAACACCATTTGTGAGTTAGAAAGTCAGAATTGCATTATATAAACTCTCAATTCTGACTTTTTTCTCAAAATTGCATCATATAAACTCGTAAATTCTGACATTTTTTCTCATAACTGTGAGATACATACACCATTTGTAAGTTAGAAAGTCAGAATTGCATTATATAAACTCACAATTCTGACTTTTTTTTCAAAATTGCATCATATAAACTGGCAATTCTGAAGTTTTTTTTCTTAGAACTGAGATATAAATGCACAACTGCGAGTTATAAATTCAGATTTGTGAGATATAAACTCTCAATTCTGACTTTTTTCTCAAAATTGCATCATATAAACTCGCAAATTCTGACATTTTTTCTCATAACTGTGAGATATATACACCATTTGTAAGTTAGAAAGTCAGAATTGCATGATATAAACTCATAACTGTAAGAAATAAAGTCAGAATAGTAAGATATAAACTTGCAATTCTGACTTTTTTTCTAGCAATTGCATCATATAAACGCAATTCTGAAGTTTTTTCTTAGAACTGACATATAAATGCACAACTGCAAGTTAAAAAGTCAGAATTGCAGGATATAAACTCACAATTGTGTGAAATAAAGTCAGAATTGTGAGATATAAACTCGCAATTCTGGCTTTTTTTCGCAGTTGCAACTTTGTATCTTGCAAATTTGACTTTAACAATCAGGACAGTGTTAAAGTTCTAAGTGTTATTTCTCATAATTGCGATTTTTTTTCTTAGAATTGTGAGATATAATCTCGCAAATGCGAGTTATAAAGTCCAGTTCTGAGGAGAAAAAAGACTGATATGTTCACAGAATTGTGAGTTTATATCACATTTCTGACTTTATAACTCACAATTGCAAGTTTATATCACACAATTCTGACTTCATTTCACAGAATTGCGAGTTCATACCTCACAATTCTGACTTTATTTCTCACAACTGTGAGTTTATATCCTGCAATTCTGACTATAACTCACAATTGTGAGGTTATATCTCACAATACTGACTTTATAACTCACAATTGCAACTTTATTTCTCAGAATTGCATGTTTATATCTCGCAATTCTGACTTTATAACTCACAATTGCGAGTTTATATCACACAATTGCGACTTTATTTCTCAGAATTGCATTTTATTTAAAATTCTGACTTTATAACTTGCAGTTGCAAATTGATATCTCACAATTCTGAGAAAACAAGTCAGAATTATAAGTTTGTATGACGCAATTCGGAGGGAAAAAAAAGTCAGAATTGTGAGATAACAAGTCGCAATAACCTTTTTAATTTTTTTAAATTAAAAATTGGCGGAAATAAACTTCCATATTGTCAAATACCCAAGTAAAAACAAAAGAAAAGCATGGCTATGTTTGAGGGGCTAATTTTCTCTGAAGCACCAGCAGGGCGACCTTTAAAGAGAGTAGCATTGCTGTGAGCACTATATCATGACTGAGCCTGTCCTGAGTGTTAAAGATCCAGTAAAACAAAGTGCCGTGACCCGGGTTCCCCTCTATTGTGTGTTATCTCTCGGCCTTGTCATCTCATTCTATTCTCATTCCACTCCGCTGCACCTGACCTTCCCAGAACAATGGAAACGGTGAGCTAAAGGTTTCCCGTCCCATACGCGCAGCTGATGGACGCTCGCCCCCTCAACGCCGAGCCGTAGGGACACGATACGGCGCTCGGGCTCGTTTAAAAGCCTCACGGCGAGAGGCTGGGAAATTTAAAACCGCCCAATTAAATAAAAGATCTGACGGCGTGCCAAGCCATGGGTCTGTTGAGAAATACGCCGAACACCTTCTGCTTTTATCTAACGGTGAGGTTATTAAGTCAGCGCAGGTCATGTTCCAATAATCTATGTCTTAATATATTGGCTCACATATTAAACTCACAATTTTTAAAGATGGAAATCATATAAGCAACTTATGTAACTTATGATCACCCTCTGGATGAGTAAAAAGCAGCACATCTCATATCCTACGTGTTGAATGTGACAATCAAATGCATAAAGATAATACGGTCCATATAATATTTATACGATTATATGAGTCTACTCCAGGCACCGGGAACGAAGAGGAGCAATTACACTGTCATCCTGGTGCTCTCAGGCCTCCTGAAGGGATCACATTAATCTCATAGAGGACGTCAGAGCGGGGCTGGAAAGAAGACTCATTTGTCTAAAGATCTCCCTGAGATTTTCTGTCATAGCGGTAACAGCACCCCGAGCTAATACTGATGAGATAATCGCATGAGAAGTTTCCCAGGATCTATGTGCAATGGATTTCATTCTTTTTGAGATCTTTTTTTTATTTATTCAAATAAAAAGCTACTTTCAGATTCATTGGATCCTTGGATTTTCAAATTCCATTTTGATTGTAATTTCTTACATATAAATTCCACTTAGAATTTTGCATTCTGAATTCAAATTCAAATCACATTCCGAAATGCATAATAACATTTTTATTTATTTTTTATTTTTTTGCAATTATTGTTACTGTGTTGAGACTCTGTGTCATTCTTGTTATTCAATTTTTTTTGTATTATGCAGTAATATTGCAATATAAAATGAACCCTCAAGGTAGTTTTGTAAATAATGTAAAATACAGCAGCAAATATAATAAAAATGTAAGTAAAACAACAGTTTATGTCCATGATCTGAGACATAAAAAAAAAAAATAGTAAAAAAAAAAAAAAAAAATTGGTAAAAAAAAAAATATGAATAGTAATATTATGGCCCTATTATTGTAAAAATTATTATATTAACAAATTCTTAATATTTAATGAATTATTATTGGAAAACATGTAAAGTGGGAAAGATATAATTAAATTTAGGGGGAACAAATCTCATGATTTCAATTAATCAGACACTTTTTAATTACTAAAATTGAATTTAACTATTATAATTTATATTATAATAATATAAATAACAATAATTATAATAATATGTTCCTATTATTGTAAACATTAATGAATAATTTTATGATTACTACAATTAAATTAAAAAAAAGACATGGAAAACGTAATATGGGAAAGATAAAACTGAATTTAGGAAATAAAACATACTTTGATTTAATTTGTTAATTTTTTTTTTTATTAATTAAAAAAATTAATTTGGAAGAAAAGAAAAATCACAAACAAATTTCATAGGGCCCTATAATGTGCAAAGCAAGCTTATAAATATTTGGCACAAGAAAAGACAAGTCAAACACATTTGCAAATGAAGTAATCAATACAGAAAGAAAAAAAATCAAAAAACAATTTATAGTTGTTACGTTTACAACACTATATTATGGCTTTGTGTCATACTTTTTATACCAGTTTTAATATTATGCGGAAACAAGATGAATCCCAAGCCATTTTGAACCAATGAGATTTCATTGTGGGCGGGGCTAGAAATAGAGCACCTTACAAAGTTCTCTCAGATGATTAGGTGAAAAACACACATTAACACAGGCAAGATTCAATTTATGTCTGTCACCATATATCAAATCACACCTGGTTAGACCGCATGTAAAACACGTGCAGCGGCCGCAGACCTCTGAAAACACAGCATGAGTCCACTGGGAAAGCTCAAACCCCACAGTCCTCTTAACTAACCACAACAGCGCTCTGGTCTGTACAGAGCTTACATGAGACCAATACATCAGTCACTGTCATGAGCCACGTGTTAAACCAACTGACATTAATATATACATTAAGAACAAGCTGGAGGAGCCGTAGAACAAACACAGACTCCAGATGTTTATCATCTCTGTGTGCGTGACAACTTTCAAATGTACCATTGCTCATTTTTCCATTTCCAAACAATAAGCCTATGCTCCTCTGCATCAGACTTGGCAGTAATTTCTTATTCAGGTATAATGGCTGCTATTTCTTAAAAAAAACGTTTGCAGAACGAGTGTTAGGGAAGATTTTGGGGAACTTGTTAGGGAACTTTGAGGCTGCCAAGCTCAATAGTAATTATAGTATAGTAGTTATATTTTAGCCTTATTTATATACTTTATTATTGTATTTTTTACAGTTCTTTTTTAGATTTTATATAATATTTGCATACGTTTTAATCATTTTGTTATGCACTTTTGTCATTTTTATTATTTTAGGTTATAGTATGTTTTATTTGTTTATTATGCATTTGAGTAAACTTTTTATGTAAAAAAAATTAATAAAATTTTTTATGCATATGTATATTACTAAACATTTTTTATTTCACATGCAATAAAATACTATTGTGATATTTGTGATAAGTAATGAATGCTATATTTGAGTACTATTTATATATTATTATTGTATTTTTTACAGTTTAAATTAAGTTACATTTTTATATTTTCAGTTTTCATTTCAATGTTGGTAAAAATTTTAGCATTATTTATATACTATCATTTTAATTAATTAATTTTAAGATTTGATATAATATTTGTATAAGTTTTAAAATTTTGTTATGCACTTATGTCATTTTTATTATTTTAGGTTTTATTTGTTTATTGAATTTAATTTGCTTTAATTCAATCAATTATTTTATTTCAGATTTATTTAATTTTGTTTTCATTTTATTATTTGGATAATTTTGCACCATTTTTTAAGAACTTTTGACATTTTTATTTATTTGTTTGTTTGTTTATTTATTTATTTAGCTTTAATTTAATTTAATTGTTCAACTATTATTTATATTTTATTTCAGCTTTATTTAATTTCTGTTTAGTTAACAACAACAAAGCAGGACAAAAATTTAATTTTATTTAATTTAATTTAATTTAATTTAATTTAATCAGCTTTATTAAAGGGCACATGTTATATTTATTTTTATTATTTTTATTAAATTTATTTTTAGTTTTTCAATAATATTTGTGTACGTTTTAATCATTTTGTTATGCACATAAGGTTATAGTATGTATGTTTTTTTATAAATTAAATTAAATTAAGCTTAAACTATTTTATTTTTTAATATTTTTACAGATTTGTGCACTTTTGTTAGGAACTTTTGTCCTTTTGATTAATTTTTTTATTTTTTTATTTAGCTTTAATTTATTTTATTTCTGCCAAGGCCAATTATCTAATTTTTGTTTTTATTTCAATTTTTTTTTTCAATAAGTTTTCCTTATTATTTTATTTAAGCTTAATTTCAATTAACAATAACATTTGTAATATATACATATATAAACTTTTTTTCCAAAAAATATATTTCTGTCAGGACCACTATCGTCAAAATGATAGACTTTAGCATACAATTTTGATTTGGCGGGGTAGTTCTGTTCTGGCACAACTCCCTGCCCATTCATGCAGCATGTCGTGAATGAGCAGGGAGAGCAGCAATAATAATAATAACCCCCCAGGGTAAACAGAACAGAACAAGAAGATATCATCAATGTACTTAATGATATTTAAGTGTAACACATATAGATTGAGATAAAAGGAGACTGATTCAGTGGAATCAGTAACCAGGTCCTGACTGTCGCAAAAGGAGGAGTTGGGGATGGAGGAGGGTGTTGCTCCTGAGCAAGCGAAAAAGCTACTGAATACTAATTGCAGCCTTATATAAAAATGCTGTGATAGGATTAGCATTCCTATAGGTAGATGTGATCAGCTGAGAGTCAGCTGATGCGGGCTTGACTCACGTGACCTGCCAGAACTAACGCTAGAAGCTTAATTACTTCACATTATTATTTTTCATGCAATAAAATACACAAAAATCACATTTTGCACAAATGAGACAAATAAACCTCAGCCAAGTGTCTTTTATAGACATGCACATATATTCCTCTATTTGTGTCATCCACACAAATATTATTAACATGAGAAATTCATAAAAAAAAAGAAACTGAAAGTTTTAGTTTGGTTTTTGCATATAATACAATCGTATATAATATGCTATAAAATAATCGTGCAATTAAATTAAATTATGGTTACTAAATTAAATTCATATAAAAGAGTGTGCTTGATCCTTACCTTCCTACTGTTTGGAGAAAATTAGAAAATATTATTTTAAAAAACTCCGAGGCACTGACAAGCTGCTGAAAAAAAATGTAGTCAAGTTATTTTTTAGTGAAGTTACTGTGGCGAAGCCCCTATTTCCTGCTCATATATTTCGCAGCTCATAATGCGGTATCTGCCTCCTTTGCACAATTTCTTCCCCATGCAGCACTTCGCTGGTGTCTGCAGATGAATGGAGGAACCTTTTGACTTGACACAAGCTGTATTTAAAACACGCGCGAGGAGAACAGAACGCACACCACGGGTAATGACAAGCTCTCCACTATTTATCACACAAACCTGTCAATGCAGCAAGGACGCGTATGAAAAGTTCCAGCTTATAAACAATGCGAGAGTGTGTGAGTGTGCATTATTAAGAGCAAGAGCATACTGAGTGAATATGCATGGGAGAAGGTGTGGTGTGTACCGTGAGGGTGTTTAGCGGGGAAGGGATCAATCACAGACGCTGAAGGTGTGTTCAACCATATGGGAGCCATCTGGGACTGAAGGCCAACCATCATCACTGCTGACACCCAGCAGCATGGAAGTGTCACGGTGAGCCCACCACATCGCTGGTCACAAGGTCACACTAAAGGAGACGAGCTGAGGGAAAAAAAGACTT
>NC_133369.1:5313229-5328229 GCF_049309525.1 Garra rufa | reverse complement strand
TTTGCACATCAAAACCAGTCTTAAGTAGCACTGGTATATTTGTAGCAATAGTCAACAATAAATTCTATGTACGTAAAATTATGCCAAAAATTATTAGGATATTAAATAAATATCATGTTCAAATGTTTTAATAGAAATATGCATTGCCAAAAACTTCATTTGGACAACTTTAAAGGTGATTCTCAGATTCTAGATTTTCAAATAGTTGCATCCTGGCCAAATATTGTCCTATCATAACAAATCCATACATCAAAGGAAAGCTTATTTATTCAGCTTTCAGATGACTTATCAATCACTCTTGCAATTCTGACATTTTTCTTGCAATTCCAACTTCATTTTTTGCAATTTTTACTTTATAACTCGCAATTGTAAGTTTGTATCTCAGTTTTAGAGAAAAAAGTCATAATTGCAAGTTTTTATCTTGCAATTCTGACTTTTTTTTTGGCAATTCCAAATTTATATCTTGCAATTTTGACTTTATAACTCAGAATTGTGAGTTTATATCTTCTAACTTTTACTTTTTTAACTCGCAGTTACAAGTTTATATCTCGCAATTCTGAGAAAATTCTGAGCAAAGAATTGTGAGATATAACCTCGGTATTGCAAGAAAGTCAGAATTATGGGATACAAACTGTCGCACAATTTTAGAACTGATGATTGCAAGTTTATATCTCAATTTTGAGAAAAAAAAAAGTTATAATTGCGAGATGTAAACTCAATATTTATCTTGCAATTCTGACTTTTTTTTTTGCAATTCTGAGTTTCTCTCAATTTTGGTTTTATATTTTTGGCTCAATTATCACTTTATAAATTGCAATTACAAGTTCTCAAGTCATAATTTATAATAAATCTTCAAAATGTATCATTTACACATAGATAAGGGTAATTTTTAGGTAAAGCAGGTTACAGAATTAACTGTTTGACGATAGTCTTATTTTTCTGATACAAATACAATGAACAGATTAATTTACATTATATACAAATGGGAGGTTAAAAGTTAGAACCTAAAAATCATTGTAAGGACTTGCATCTATAAACTTACATCAAGGAACCGATTCATGAGAATGAAATATTTTTCAATGATAACTTGAATTTTACTTTCCATCATAATATGTAATATGGTTTAGAGCGAAAAATAAAGAATACAATGTTAATGCATCAAAATACAACATATAAACAACATAAGCAGACATTTAAAAAACATAAAAGAAGTTATAGAATTCAGAAACGTACAATATACATTACCAGTCAAAAGTGTTTGAACAGTAAGATTTTTTTAAGTTTCTTCTGCTCACCAAGCCTGCATTTATTTGATCCAAAGTAAAAAATGTGAAATATTTTTTACTATTTAAAATCACTGTTTTCTATTTGAATATATTTTAAAATGCCATTTATTCCTGTGATCAAAACTGAATTTTCAGCATCATTACTCCAGTCTTCAGTGTCACGTAATCCTTCAGAAATCATTCTAATATGCTGATTTGCTGCTTATAAAACATTAACTATTATAATTTTTTCAGGTTTCTTTGATGAATAGAGAGATCCAAAGATCAGCATTTATCTAAAATAATATGGGAAAGAAATGATTTTATTTAGCATGGATGCTTTAAATTGATCAAAAGTCAGGATAAAGCCATTTATAATGTTACAAAAGATTTCTATTTCAGATAAATGCTGTTCTTCTGAACTTTCCATTCATCAAAGAAACCTGAAAAAATCTACTCGGGAGTTTTCAAAATAATAATAATAAATGTTTTTTTGAGCAGCAAATCAGAATATTAGAATGATTTCTGAAGGATCATGTGACTGGAGTAATGATTCTAAAAATTCAGCTGTAAAATCACAGGAGCACATTAACATTTTTAAAATGTTACATTTTTTGAATAAATTTGAATAGAACTCAGTTATTTTAAATAGTCTAAATATTTTAAATTTTTACTGTTTTTGCTGTACTTTGAATCAAATAAATGCAGGCGCAGAAGAGAATTCTTGAAAAAACATGAAAAAAACAGTTCCCCTCATCTTGTAAATACAATGATATTCTTGACACTTTATAATAAAACTCTAATTAACTATTAACAAAAATGACATGGCTCAGATCAGTAGCATACGAGCAAATATGAATATATGAAACTCATTCATAACGTTCATAAATATCTGAGTGCATCTTCACTAATGTGTTAGCAGCATAAATTGTATAAAGAGAACATGGACATTCATGCATGCTGTCAAGGACTAGGAAAGCTTACTCATGAGAAAATCCTGTAGAATTTAACCAATCTGATGACAGCTTTAAAACTCCTGAAGTGTTTCCAGCTAAGAGAGGCTGAGAATAGAATGAATCAGACTCTCGAATGCAACTTATGACAGACAGAGCTGTTTAGGATGAAACCAATCACCAAAAATCGAAGAATTTGATTCTCCATGGCAAAATATGAGGGAACCTTTTAGAAAGAAGTTATTCTTAATGAATTTAGTAGTTTTATTATTATTAACATATGGGTAGTGGAATGAAAACAGAATGTTGTATTGAATTGCAAGACATCATATCAAAAATCCCAAAACAAAGAACGAAAGGAAAACAAAAGTATCTTAATCAGTCCAGCTGTACCTGCTCAAGACCTCCGTGTCAATAACAAATAAATTGATTTCAGAAATCAATACCAGGCCCGACTTCATCTCGCAGGGTACCTCCTGAACTATTGACCATCCGACGTGCTGTTTCATTCGCACCAGTTACCGAATCAAACTGTGCCACAGATTCAAGTAAAACCGCCTGACAAATGGCTGGCAACTCGACGCGAGGCCTTTGGCATAAACGCACCGTGCATTTGGATGGGATCCTGTGCAGATAGCATTGCCACTAAGCTCATCATCATTAATTATGGCTCGCCTATCAATATGTAATTATCTCCACTCTTCGGCGCTACAGGGCGGGGGTTGGGTATAAAACCACGTCACCGCTCTGGCTTTTTCAACAGCGCACGCAGCTTACCGATAGCATATAGCTCATTTCACATCTATAGCTTGGCATGGAGATCATGATTGCATTACCTCTTTTCCCAGGTGGGGATAGGGCAGCTGTGCCCTTCAACAAAAGCACTTAACCTGAATTGCTTCGGTAAACACCAGCCTGTGTAAATGGAACATGAGGAAAATGCAGCCTCAGGGTTGCTCAGACCAAAATGTTATTGCTTAGACGTTGCTCTTTCATAGTTCAGGACACTTAATGGGGTTCTCATTTATGTTTCACTCAAGTATGAACTTCATTTCAGATGTTGCTTCTACACTCTTAAAGGAAAGTGAACATTTGCTAAAAATGTACACAGTCGAAGGTCATCCGAGATGTGGATGACTTTGTTTCGTTATCAGATTTGGAGAAATTTAGCATTAAATCACGTGCTCATCAATGGATCCTCTGCAGTGAATGGGTGCCGTCAGAATGAGTGTCCAAACAGCTGATAAAAACATCACAGTAATCCATAAGCAATCCATAAAAACAGACACAAATGCAAGAAGTATTAATAGAAAACGAACATGAAAAGCAGCTGGAAAATTAGATAAGAAAACTCAGCATGCATATTAAAGGAAAAGTTCACTTCCAGAACAAAAAGATGTTCCAAGATGTTCATGTCTTTCTTTCTTCAATCGTAAAGAAATTATGTTTTTTGAGGAAAACATTTCAGGATTTTTCTCCAAATAGTGGACTTCTATGGTGTCCACGAGTTTGAACTTCTAAAATGCAGTTTAAATGCAGCTTCAAACGATCCCAAATGTGGCTGTAAACGATCCCAGCTGAGGAAAAAGGGTCTTATCTGGTGAAACGATCGGTTTTATATTTCGAAACAAATTGACAATTTATATACTTTTTAACCTCAAATGTTCGTCTTGTCTCTCTCTGCAATGTGCGACGATTAGTCTGTCCATCTCTGGTTCAAAACAGTTAGAGTAGGTCGAAAAACTCCCATCTTATTTTCTCCTTCAACTTCAAAAATCATTTCACAATCATCCTACATCGCTGCAGAAGTACTGACCCATGGTTTGCAAAGTGAACATGCAAAGAAGATCAAACACCCTTAACAAAAAAGTAAAACAGCAATGTAGCAGCAATTTTAAAAAATGAGATGGGAGTTTTTTGACATATCCTTACTGTCTTGAACCGGAAAAAAATAGAGTTCTGGAAGAGCAAGACAAGATGAGCATTTGAGGTTAGAAAGTATATACACTGTAATTAAAAATAAATAAATAACCGATCGTTTTGAAGTCGCATTTAAACTGCATTTTGGAAGTTCAAACTCAGGGCAAACTCTTTTCGACTGAAGAAAGAAAGACATGAACATCTTTGGTGATAAGGGGGTGAGTACATTATCTGTACATTTTTGATCTGAAAGTTAACTTCTCTTTTAAATCACTTGCTCATCAATGGATCATCTGCAATGAATGGGTGCCGTCAGAATGAGAGTCCAAACAGCTGATAAAAACATCACAGTAATCCATGAGCAATCCATAAAAATTTACACAAATGCAAGAATTACTGATATAAAACGAACATGAAAAGCAGCTGGAAAATTTGATAAGAAAAATCAGTGCATATGAAAAGGAGAAGTTCACATCCAGAACAAAAATTTACAGATAATTTACTCACTCTCTTGTCATTTCTTTCATGTCTTTCTTTCTTCAGTCGTAAAGAAATTATGTTTTTTGAGGAAAACATTTGTGGATGTCTCTCCATACAGTGGACTTCTATGGTGCCCTGAGTTTGAACTTCCAAAATGCAGTTTAAATGCAGCTTCAAAGGACTCTAAACAACCCCAGTCGAGGAATACTCTGTGTATTCCGGTTCAAGACATCGGTAGGTCAGGTCAAAAAACCCATCACATTTTCTCCTCTAACTTCAAAATCATCCTACATCGCTGTTTTACCTTTTTTTTAAAGAGACTTTTTATCTTCTTTGCACGTTCACTTTGAAATCACTGAGTCGGTACTTCTGCAGCGATGTAGGACCGTTTTGAAGTTTTCGACATACCCTAATTGTCTTGAACCGGAATACACAGTTAACGCAGAGCTAGACAACACGAGCGTTTGAGGTAAAAAAGTATATAAATTGGTTATTTTCAGATAATAACAAATGGTTTGGCTAGATAAGACCCTTCTTTATCTGCTTTTAGAGCCCTTTGAAGCTGCATTGAAACTACATTTTGGAAGTTCAAACTCGAGGCACCATAGAAGAACCACTATATGGAGATAAATCCTGAAATGTTTTCCTCAAAAAAACATAATTTCTTTACGACTGAAGAAAGAAAGACATTAATATCTTTGAAGACATTATCCATATATTTTTTGTTCTGGAAGTTAACTACTCTTTTAAATCACTTGCTCATCAAAAGATCCTCTGTGAATGGGTGCCGTCAGAATGAGAGTCCAAACAGCTGATAAAAACATCACAGTAATCCATATGCAATCCATAAAAACAGACACAAATGCAAGAATTATTGATATAAAACGAACATGAAAAGCAGCTGGAAAATTAGATAAGTTAAGTCCGTGTGCACATTAAAGGAGTTCACTTCCAGAACAAAAATGTACAGATAATGTATTCACCCCCTTGTCATCCAAGATGTTCGTGACTTTCTTTCTTCAGTCGTAAAGTGATGAAAACATCTCAGGATTTCTCTCCATAGTGGACTTCCATGGTGCCCGCGAGTTTGAACTTCCAAAATGCAGTTTAAATGCAGCTTCAAAGGGCTCTAAACGACCCCAGCCAAGGAAAAAGGGTCTTATCTAGCGAAACGATGGGTTATTTTCTAAAAAATTTTAAATGAATGAATGAATGATGAAATGATTCAACAAAAATTCTTTTGATTCTCTAATACAAAATAAGAAAGAGAGAACAGTTAAAGATGAAATGACTCACTAGAATAAATCAGACTCACGCAACATGAGGGAATAGTTTAGGACAAAGCAGTTCACAAAAGTAAGAATCATTTAGACCGAAATGATTCACAAATAAGTGACTTTCTAGAGAACATATGGAAGAGAGAACCGTTTAAGATGATGTAATTCACTAGAATGAATCTGACTTTCTAATGCAACATGACAGAACTGTTTAGGACAAAGCAGTTCATAAAAGTGAATCAGACTTTCCAATGCAACACATGAGAGAGAACGAGTGATTCACAATGAATCAGACTTTACAATGAAACACATGAGAAACAGAATTGTTTAGGATGAACTAATTCAATTAAAATGAATGCAACTCTTCAATGCAACATAGAAAGAATCATTTAGGATGAAGTGATTCAACAAAAATTAATTGGATTCTCCAGTTCTCTTTCTTTCTTCAGTCATAAAGAAATGATGTTTTGTGATGAAAACATTTCAAGATTTCTCTCCATATAGTGGACTTATATGGTGCCTGTGAGTTTGAACTTACAAAATGCAGCTTTAAAGAGCTCTAAACAATCCCAGCCGAGGAAGAAGGTCTTATCTAGCGAAACGATCAGTTATTTTCTAAAGAAAATTACAATTTATATACTTTTTAACCTCAAATGCTCGTCCTGCCTAGCTCTGTGGAACTCTGTGTATTCCGGTTCAAGACAGTTAGGGTATGTCGAAAAACTCCCATCTTATTTTCTCCTCTAACCCTAACTTCAAAATCGTCCTACATGGTTGTTTTACCTTTTTTTAAAAAGGGGTGTTTTTATCTTCTTTGCAAGTTCACTTTGTAAACACTGGGTCTGTACTTCTGCAGCGATGTAGGACGATTTTAAAGTTGGAGGAGAAAATGAAATGGGAGTTTTTCGACATACCCTAACTGTCTTGAACTACAATTCACAGAGTATGCACAGTGCTAGAAAAGACAAGCATTTGAGGTTAAAAATTATATAAATAGTCAATTTTGTTAGATAAAAAAAAGATTGTTTCACTAGATAAGACTCTTCTTCCTCGGCTGTGATCGTTTAGAGCCCTTTGAAGCTGCATTTAAACTGGAAGTTCAAACTCGGGGGCACCATAGAAGTCTATTATATGGAAATAAAATCCTGAAATGTTTTCCTCAAAAAACATAATTTCTTTACGACTGAAGAAAGAAAGACATGAACATCTTGGATGACAAGGGGGTGAGTACATTAACTGTACAGTTTTGTTCTGGAAGTGAACTTCTCCTTTAAGAATCAGATTATTTTAACCATTGAAAATGTCAATGATACTTTGAACTCATTTCAGAAATATGCTCAGTCAAAGCTATCCAGGACAAGTTAAGAGACTGTTTGACACTGTTTATAATTTAAGAGGTAACTTTATAGGTGGCAAAGTGGGAATAGGACAATTACTGAAGGTGTGAGGGAAAATATTGCAGATATGGAAACAAATGAACTCAAATGTGCATACCTTCCCGGAAAGAGTTCGGAAAGAAACCACTTCTTTTGTCTTCGCTGTTTATCTTCTCTACTGCTTCTTTTATAGTGATCCAGCTGTCACAAAAAAGCTTGTTAAAAAAAATTACGCTTTAGAGATTCTCTTCTATTAGGTTTGGCAAACCTAGTGAAGATTAAAAGATGTATTAATGATGATGATCTGGGAAAAGTCAAATGGGGGTTATCATATTCCTCAAGATTAAGGTTATGAATGATACGAAAGTATGCTTATGTACCCTCACTGGTATTGCCATTTTTTAAAGTATTTATTTAGCCCAAAAACACAATTGAATTTAATCTCATATCATTTTTAAAATATTTGTAACGTTAAATATTCCCCATTTATCTTAAGAATATTTTTTTATAATATGTTTTTTAAAGAAGTCACTTCTGCTCACAAAGCCTGCATTTACATTTGATTCAAAGTACAGCAAAAACAGTAAAATTTTAAAATATTTTTCCTATTTTAAATAACTGTTTTCTATTTGAATATATTTTAAAATGTAATTTATTCCTGTGATTTCAAAGCTGAATTTTTAGCATCGTTACTCCAGTCACATGACTCTTCAGTAATCATTCTAATATTTATGTATGCATGTATGTTATGCAAATATACATTTAAAAGTATTTATTCATATCATTAAATAATACAATTTATATTATGTTAATACACATATTATTATATATTTATTTATTTTATTTATTTACATATCATTTTTAAGTATTTATCTGGCAAAACAATTATTTATATATGTATATATTAATTTTAAATGTAGTATATTTCTCATTTAGCTTATGAATAATATGCATTAATCAATGCATATGTACCTTCACTAATAATGTTAAAAGTTTTTAACTGGTTTAAAATATATACGCTACCAATCAAAAGTTTTTGTACAGTAAGATTTTTTATGTTTTCAAAGAAGTCTCCTCTGCTTACCAAGCCTGCATTTATTTGATCCAAATATATATATATATATATATATATATATATATATATATATATATATATATATATATATGAAATATTTCTACTATTTAAAATCAGTTTTCTATTTGAATATATTTAAAAATGTAATTTAGTCCTGTGATTTCAAAGCTGAATTTTTAGCACCATTACTCCAGTCACACGATCCTTCAGAGATCATTTTAATATTCTGACATTTATTATTATTATTATTATTATTATTATTATTATTATTATTATTATTATTATTATTATCATATATTATTATTATGCTGAAAACAGCTGAGTATAATTTTTTCAGGTTTCTTTAATGAATAGAAAGTTCAGAAGAACAGCTTTTATCTTAAACAAAAATCTTTTGTAACATTATGAATGTCTTTATCATCACTTTTGATAATTTTATGCATTTATTCCCCATTTATGCATGTATATTATGCAAATATACATTTAAAAGTATTTAATAATATTATTTAAATAATACAATTTATATTATGTAAATACACATATTATTTATATATATATTTTTTTATTTACATATAATTTTAATTTATTTGTTATTTATCTGGCTCAAATACAATTATTTATATATTTATAAATATTTATAAATACATTTTAAAGAATTACATTTTTAAAGTTTATTATATAATCATATTTAAAATAATTTTTATATATTATATTCTTCAACCTAAAACCTAAAAACGTAAAAAAAAAAATTATACTCAGCTGTTTTCAACATAATAATAATAATAAATGTTTTTTTGAGCAGCAAATCAGCATATTAGAATGATTTCTGAAGGATCATCTGACATTAAAGATTAGTATTATGCAAAAAATCAGCTTTGAAATCACAGAAATAAATTATATTTTAAAATATATTCAAAAAGAAAATAGTTATTCTCAATAGCAAAAATATTTCAGATTTTTACTGTTTTTGCTGTACTTTGGATCAAATAAATGCAGGCTTAGTGAGCAAAAGAGACTTTAAAAAACATTAAAATTTTACTGTTCAAAAACTTTTGACTGGTAGTGTATATATAATGTAAATATATTTTTACATATTTAGATGCACTAATAACTTCTTTTTGCATAAATGTATGTGTTCTGCAAAAATTTATCTTCAGCCATTCAGTTGCTAAAATTAAATAAGCTGAACACATGCACTTAATGCTTTTATTTAAAAAATGCAACTGAGGCACAAATCAATTATTTTTCCATTGTATTCGCACAATGCAGCGCACAAAGCATCCTCACGACCTGTCCTTCCATTAAGCTCTCGGACGCTCCGAGGTCAATTAGCTGTAGTCTCCGCTATCGGCCGGAGGAAGAGAACGTCTCTCAGACGGGCTCCGGGACAGATAATCAATGAGTGCTCCTGTCACCCACTGCTATCTGCACAGCACAATCGGAAGCTTTAGGAAGCAGAATAACTTTCTTTTTCTCTAAGCTGATTGTGAGGTGGTTTTCCCCTCGCTACTTTGAAAGATCACATAAGTCTTGGGGTTTTGAAGCCAGAAGATAAGACTTTATTAACAAAGTAACAAAGAATGAGAAACCCTGCAGGAGAATCTATCGGGTCTCTATTGGTGTCCTCTTTTATATATTTTTCTTCAAGGCGTGTTCTGTACATTTCATACATATGGTTAATGTTCCCATTTTTGGCCGTGTCTCCAGTTTACTTGTCATTAGCCATTTATGTTAAGGTCAAACCAGGAATGTGCAGCTTAGTTAAGGTGGAGGCCCCCCTCCTATAGCTTGTGTCTAAGGTCGAACCAAGGATGTGCAGCTTAAGCATATTAGGTGTGTCTGCACATTCACAGAGGCAATGCATGATTATAATAGTGAAATAGCTTGATGTATAAATGGCTGTCGTCACATTGATTATACTTGCTTTTGATCAATAAAAATCTTCCTCAATTGCAGTGAAGCCGCCACACAAATCCCAGCCCCTCTCTTACCTTTCACTTTATCCGGCCCTCGCCCCAAACATCTGCATGACTTCAGGCCGAGGTAGGATCAACACTCCTGTCGCCCTGGGAAATGAAGAGCAGAGACAAGTATCTCCAATCAGAGCCATTCATCTATCAGCTCCAGATCAACTCAAGGTCAAGCTCAGACAGTTCCTACTTTTAAGATGATAGGCACGATAATGCACCGCCGCAGGCTAGTGTGATCCTTCTCAGCTTTATATATTAAAACTAAAGGTTAGAGTCTAATTTCATGGAAAATCATTTTTTAGTAGGTTCCATTGAATGCTGAAAATGTTTTAGTTTTTTAGTGACTACTTATTTCAGAATACAGTATTTTTGATGAAATAAATATATTCTTGGTGACCATTTTCAAAAACATCAAAAAAGTTTTTTTTTATCCAAACCTTTAACAGTAGAGTCCTTATGTTTTATATCGCTAAAACTTTAAAGAATTGTATTCTATTTGAATATCATTCAAATTGTAATTTATTGCAATTTTCAGCATCATTACTCTCAGTTTTCAGTGTCACATTTTTTTAAACTTATTTAAATTTTAATTATTTTAATCATTTGTATAATAAACCTATACACACACACACACACATATATATATATATATTTAAAAATTTATTTTTTCTTATTTTTTATCATTCATTTCTATAATAATTATATATATATAAAATAAAAAAAAATAAAAAAAATATTAAATCATTTATAAAAATATAATTATTTCTATATTTTTACAGAAATTATATAGAAATTATTTTATAAAAAATACTAATATATGTATATTGTAATAAATAAATAAATATATAATGTATTAAAAATAAATATATAAATATATAATTTGTGAAAATATTTTTTGTTAAAAAAAACTATATATATAATTTTTTAATTTATTTTTAAGAATTTTTTTTTAATTATATATATATATATATATATATATATATATAAAATTTGTGTGTGTGTGTGTGTGTGTGTGTGTGTGTGTGTGTGTGTGTGTGTGTGTGTGTGTGTGCTATATATTCATAATAAAAACTATATATATAATTTTTTAATTTATTTTTAAGAATTTTTTTTAATTATATATATATATATATATATATATATATATATATATGTGACCCTGGACCACAAAACCAGTCATAAGGTTAAATTTGACAAAACTGAGATTTATACATCATATGAAAGCTCAATAAATAAGCTTTCTATTGAAGTATGGTTTGTTATGATAGGACAATATTTGGCTGAGATACAAATATTTGAAATCAGAAAATCACCTTTAAAGTTGTCCAAATTAGGTTCTTAACAATGCATATTACAAATCAAAAATTACATTTTGATATGTTTACAGTAGGAATTTTACAAAAAATCTTCATGGAACATGAACTTTACTTAATTTCTTAATGATTTTTGGCATAAAAGAAAAATCAAAAATTTTGACCCATTCAATGTATTTTTGGCTATTGCTACAAATATACCCCAGCGACTTAAGACTGGTTTTGTAGTCCAGGGTCACATATATATAAAATTTGTGTGTGTGTGTGTGTGTGTGTGTGTGTGTGTGTGTGTGTGTGTGTGTGTGCTATATATTCATAATAAAAAATATATATATTTTTTTTTAAGAAAAAATCTGTATATATATATATATATATATATACAGTATATAATTAAATATAATGTATATAATGTATTTTAATCTCTAAAGAACTGTATAGCTAACTCAATAAATCTTAAACAATCATGTACAGTATAAAGTATTATTAAATTTAAGTTCTCTGCTGAACTTAAGGGTGCTACAGAGAACAAGTGAAGAACCTTCCTTTGTGCAGTAATCAAACTTGGCAATCTAGTTTTAGGGAGTCTTGTGTCAGGACTGGATTAGCTGACCTTGCAGGTTTGGATCTCTAGGGACTTGGCACAAACTCCTCTGGGTGTAAAAGTCTCTCTCAATTCATCTTAAACCCGGCTGACAACCAAACTTGGCACAAATGTGAGAAGCCGACACTTCTGGAGTTTCTGAGGAAATGAAGTTGAACCTGAGGTGAAACAAACACAATAGTCAGCGCTCGAGTCAATGAGAAGAAACTGGCAAAACGGCTGTAAAAAGTCTGATGTTTGCCCGTCTGCTTGATAAGAAATGAGTTTCTTGCGGTAAATACACCCTGAATTAATTGCAATGGGGAAAAGCTTTTTGACTAATACAAAATTCATTTGCAAGTTTATAATTACTACACACGGCGACAAATCTTTCCATTTACACAATATAATTTCAGTAATGTCACTGGAGACTAATGATGCTAATTTATGGACTGCATTAGGTTGTTTAACAGACGAACAGGACAAAAAGCCTCAAGCATTGCTTTGTGTCTTTCAATGCAAGCCTTAAAATATGTCCTGACCAGCAAAAGGTCACAAAAACACTACATATAGCAGTAATTTGCCAGACTAGTCCATTAAGATCAAAGTAAAGATGATTTTATATTAAAAACATACTTTAGGAGATTTTTATTAGCAATTTACAGCTAATGGGCCGCCTTCTAATGGCCCCAGGAATATTAGTCCCACATATTCCTCATGAGCGATTAAAAAAACAAACATTGGTGTTGTGTGGGTGACGCTCAGATGTACATTTTATACGAGGGTGTGATGAGCGTTCGAAGGCTTCAGGATCTCCCCCGCAGGACGGACTCAGAAACGCGTACAGACACATGCATTAATTATTTAGAGCCACGAGACCCTGTCTGAGCCTGATAAATGTGTGTTTGAAGTTCCACCGCGCTCTCCAAGCCATTTAGCAAGAGTAAAGAGCACCGTTATCATCTACTTTATCTCCCGAACGTGTCTCTGAACACAAACCTGATCTTTTCTATTGAAGACGCCCTCGACGCGCTGCAGAGTGAAGATACAGTTGAAGTCAAAAGTTTACATCCCCCTTTTTTTTTTTACCGAAATAATTTAGTACTGACCTGAATAAGATATTTCACATAAAAGATGTTTACATATAGCCCACAAGACAAAATAACAGTTGAAATTATCTATATGATTCTGTTCAAAAGTTTACATACACTTGATTCTTAATACTGTGTTGTTACCTGAATGATCCACAGCTGGGTTTTTTTGTTTAGTGATAGTTGTTCATGAGTCCCTTGTTTGTCCTGAACAGTTAAACTGAAAATCCTTCAGGTCCCACAAATTCTTTGGTTTTTCAGCATTTTTGTGAACCCTTTCCAGCAATGACTGTATGATTATGAGATCCATCTTTTCACACTGAGGACAACTGAGGGACTCATATGCAACTATTACAGAAGGTTCAAATGCTCACTGATGCTCCAGAAGGAAAAAACATGCATTAAGAGCGGGAGGTCAAAATTTTTGAACTGAATGTAGATGTTTTTTATTAAATTTATTTTTATTTTGCCCTTTTAAATTTAAAGATCAGGGTAAATCTAACTTATTTTGTCTTCTGGGAAACATGTAAGTATCTTCTGTAGCTTCTGAGGGGCAGTACTAAATGAAAAGGCAAAATAAGAAAGATGTACACATCTCAATTCTGTTCAAAAGTTTTCACCCCTGGATCTTAATGCACTGTTTTTCCTTCTGGAGCTTTAGTGAGTGTTTGAACCTTCTGTAATAGTTGCATATGAGTCCCTCAGTTGTCCTCAGTGTGAAAAGATGGATCTCAAAATCATACAGTCATTGTTGGAAAGGGTTCAAATACACAAAAATGCTGAAAAACCAAAGAATTTCTGGAACCTGAAGGATTGTTCTGAAAAACAGCAATCAGTTTAACTGTTCAGGACAAACAAGGGACTCGTGAACAACTATCACTAAACAAAAAAAGAAAACACAGTTTTGGATCATTCAGGTAACAAAACAGTATTAAGAGTCAAGTGTATGTAAACTTTTGAACGGGGGTCATTTTTATTAATTCAACTATTCTCTTGTGGACTATATGTAAACATCTTTTAGGTGAAATATCTTATTTGAACCCTTTCTAACAATGACTATGATTTTGAGATCCATCTTTTCACACTGAGGACAACTGAAGGTCTCATATGCAACTATTACAGAAGGTTCAAATGCTCACTGATGCTCCAGAAATAAACACAATGCATTAAGACCTAGGGGTGTAAACTTTTGAACAGAATGGAGATGTGCACATTTGTCTTATTTTGCCTAAATATCATATTTTGTCATTTAGTACTGCCCTTCAGAGGCTACAGAAGAAACTTACATGTTTCCCAGAAGACAAAATAAGTTAAATTTACCCTGATCTTTAAATTCAAAAAGTTTTCACCCCCGGCTCTTAATGCATCGTGTTTCCTTCTGAAGCATCAGTGAGCGTTTGAACCTTCTGTAATAGTTGCATATGAGTCCCTCAGTTGTCCTCAGTGTGAAAATTTGGATCTCAAAATCATACAGTCATTGTTGGAAAGGGTTCAAATACACAAAAATGCTGAAAAACCAAAGAATTTGTGGGACCTGAAAGAATTTTCTGAAGAACAGCAGGCAGTTTAACTGTTCAGGACATCACTAAACTATGAACAACTATCACTAAACAAAAAACACAGCTGTGGATCATTCAGGTCACAACACAGTATTAACAATCAAGTGTATGTACACTTTTGAACAGGGTCATTTTTACTAT
>NC_133369.1:5307311-5312729 GCF_049309525.1 Garra rufa | reverse complement strand
ACATAGGATAGGTCCAAAATAAAATAAAATGTATTTATTTGTATTTATAATTGATGTGTTGACTTTACAAAATTGACAAGAATTTGCATATTCATATCTAAAATTATGCATTATTAACTGTATTATGAATTATTACATTTATCTCATTATTAATCTTTTTGAGAATACGTACAGGTATGTGCCAAAAAATTTGAATATCAAGGGAAAGTCCATTTATTTCAATAATTTATTTCAAATAGTGAAACTTGTATGTTATATTAGTTCACTACACACAAAGTGAGATATTTCAAGCCTTTATTTGTTTCAATTTTGATGAGTATGGATTAAAGACAAGAAACAAACCAAATCCAGTATTTCACAAAATTTGAATATTTCATGTGACCAGTTAAAAAAGGATCTTAAACACATGTTGGCCTTCTGAAAAGTGTGTTAATGTACTGTATTATGTCCTCAGTACTTTGGGCCTGCTTTTGCACTAATTCCAGCATCAAGGCGGCGTGGCATGGAGACGATCAGTATTTGACACAGTTGAGGTGTTATGGAGCCCAAGTTGCTTTGATATTGGCCTTCAGCTCGTCTGCATTTCGGGGTCTCTGTTCCCTCATCTTCCTTTTGACAATACCCCATAGATTTTCAATGGGGTTTAAGTCATGCCAGTTTGCCGGCCAATCAAGTACAGTTATTCCATGGCTATTAAACCAGGTACTGGTAGTTTTGGCTTTGTGGGTAGGTGCCAAACCCTGCTGGAAAATAAAATCATCATCTCCAAAAAACTTGTTGGCAGCAGGAAGCATGAAGTGCTCTAAAATTGTGGACTTGATAAAAGACAGTGGACCCACAACAGCAGATCACATGCTCCCCAAACCATCACTGACTGTGGAAACTTCACACTGGACTTTAAGCAGCTTGACTTTTGTGCCTCTCTGGTCTTCCTCCAGACTCTGGGACCTTGATTTCCAAATGAAATGCAAAATTTGCTTTCAACTGAAAACAGGACTTGGGACCACTGGGCAACAGACCAGTACTTTTTCTCCTTAGCCCAGCACAGATACTTCTGACGTTGTTTTTTGGTTCAGGAGTGGCTTGACGCATAATCAAGCTTTTTGGAGATGATGATTTTGTTTTCCAGCAGGGTTTGGCACCTGCCCACAAAGCCAAAACTACCAGTACCTGGTTTAATATCCATGCAATAACTGTAATTGATTGGCTGGCAAACTGGCCTGACTTAAACCCATTGAAAATCTATGGGGTATTGTCAAAAGGAAGATGAGCCGAAATGCAGACGAGCTGAAGGCCAATATCAAAGCAACTTGGGCTCCATAACACCTCAACTATGTCAAATACTGATGGCCTCCATGCCACGCCGCCTTGATGCTGGAATTAGTGCAAAAGCAGGCCCAACAAAGTACTGAGGACATAATACATAAAAGGCCAACATGTGTTTAAGATCCTTTTTTATTTTGTGAAATACTGGATTTTTTTTTTTTTTTTTTTCTTTAATCCATAATCTTTAAAACTGAAACAAATACAGGCTTGAAATATTTCACTGTGTGTGTAGTGAACTAATATAACATACAAGTTTCAATTTTTGAAACCAATTATTGAAATAAATGAACTTTCCCTCGATATTCTAATTTTTTGGCACATACCTGTACATCTTTGTATACACATTCCAAATATTTTCCTAAATTGTTTCTAAAATTGCTTAATTGGGAAAAACATAGGATATAGGTCCAAAATAAAATAAAATGTATTCATTTGTATATATAATTGATGTGCCGACAGAATTTGCATATTCATATCTACAATTATGCATTATTAACTGTATTATGAATTATCACATTTATCTCATTATTAATCTTTTTGAGAATATGTATTTAATGCCCTAATAGTTTTACCCTTTTGAGACATGACATGAGACCGTATGTTGTTGTAGATATGTTATTTTCACACATTTTATCACATCTGTCATCAACTCTAAAAGACAGGAAGATGTTCTTAGAACAAGAAGTACTTCTTAGTAAATGTGCCTTTTTAAAGTTTGGGTTGGTGGGCAAACATGCAAATGAATAACACCTTTGTTCACGAGCTGAGACATGAGTAATGCGTTCTTAATCAAAACTAGACATATAAGCGACCAATAGACTTCCTGTACTGTGTGGTTTTTGGGTTTAAGTGCTAACCCTGCACCCCTTTGCAGATCGGAGACTTCACACTTCTTTCTTCTCCCTCTCAGCATCTTTTACTCTGATACTGGGTACACCTAGACAGTCTAATATTTCGATTAGACTTACTTCTCTCAGATTTGACTAGCTTTGAATTTGACTTACATCTGATTTGAATTCTAATGTGATTATTATACTATATTTAATTAGACTTTATTTGATCAGACTGACAAATGATTTAATTATTGATAACTTGGAATTGGGAATTAATGTTTATTTCTTTTAATCAAAATTACATTCATGGAATTAACAGTTATTAATAATGTGAATCCTGTTATTGCTGTAATTTTTTTAATTGTGGCATTTATTTTCATACTCGAAGATATATATATATAATTTTTGAAACCTTTGAATGAATTTAATACCTTTTTAACCCCCACCCGTCTGATGTGGAATCAATCATTTTTTGCATCAATAATAAAATAAAATAAAATGTATGTATTTGTTTTGTACACATATTCCAAATATTTTCCTAAATTATTTCTAAAATTGCTTAATTAGGAAAACATAGGATAGGTCCAAAATAAAACAAAATATAAAAATAAATATATGTACATAAAATAAAATAAAATAAAATAAAATAAAATAAAATAAAATAAAATAAAATAAAATAAAATAAAATAAAATACTTCTAAAATTGCTTAATTATGAAAACATAGGATAGGTCTAAAATAAAATAAAATAAATGTATTTGTATGCATATTAAAATAAAATAAAGTAATAAAATGTATGTATTTGTATACATATTAAAATAAAATTATAAAATGTATATATTTGTATACATAATAAATAAAATAAAATAATAAAATGTATGTATTTGTATACATATTAAAATAAAATAAAATAATGTATTTTCACATATTTCAAATATTTTCCAAACATATTTCTAAAATTGATTAATTAGAAAAACATAGGATAGGTCCAAAAATAAATAAATAAATAAAATGTATGTATATATGTCAAATGTCTCAATTCTAAACAGTAGTAACATGACCTAATTATGATTCATTCAGCAAGTGGTTATCCTAGAAGGTGTCATTTTGATGTTTTAAACCAATTTGCTCTTGGCAGTCAGGTTAAATGGATAATTAAAAAATTAGATGCTTGTTATCACTTCAGGTTTATTTAGCACACTCAAACGCATTGCATTGTGGGATACAGCGCACACCATACTGAGCTCTGGTTATGTGGTGTACATTTGCATACTGTATATTTGTATGCATATTCCAAACATTTTCCAAAATTATTTCTAAGATTGCTTAATGAGGAAACAGAATAGGAAAAAATAAAATAAAATAAAATAAAATAAAATATATGTATTTGTATACATACTCCACAATAACTCTCCAAAATTCTTTCTAAGATTGCTTAATGAGCAAAATAAAAATAAATAAATTAAAAAGGTATAATATTTGTATACATAATAAAATAAAATAAAATAAAATGTATGTATTTATATACATATTCCAAACATTTTCCAAAATTATTTCTAAATTTGCTTAATTAGAAAAACATAGGATAGGTCAAAATAAAATAAAACAAAATAAAATAAAATAAAATAAAATAAATTTGTATACATATTCCACAAAATTTTAAAATTAAAATAGTTTAATTAGGAAAACATAGGATAGGTCCAAAATAAAATAAAAAAATAAAATATAGTAAAATAAAAATGCACAATGTTTTTGTATACATATTCCACAAAGAAATTCTAAAATTATTTCTAAAATTGTTTAATGGGACATGTCCAAAGTAAAATAAAATAAAATATAAAATATAATAAAATATATTTGTATACACATTTCAAACATTTTCCAAATTTATTTCTAAAATTGCTTAATATGAAAAAACATAGGATAGGTCCAATATAAAATAAAATAATAAAATACAATTAAAACTTAACTTACTAAATTAGTTAGCATGAGCTAACAATAAACAACACTTTTACAGCATTGATTAATCCTAATTTTCACATTTAATACATTTTAAAATCAAATTTTGTAGTTTTTAGCATTAATTAATGCACTGTGAACTAACATATATAAAAATGATTTTATTAACATTACCAGTCATTTATAAATGCCATTTTATAATTATATATTGCTGTTGTATATATTGCCCAAGAGTAAATAAATTATATTATATAAATAAATCATATCATGCTCACTGTTACATAATGCATTAAATAATGTTAACAAATGAGACATGAGTAATGCGTTCCTAATCAAAACTAGACATATAAGCGACCAATAGACTTCCTGTGTTTGGGTAAGTGCTAACCCAGCACCCCAGCATCAGAGACTTCACACTTCTTTCTTCTCCCTCTCAGCTCTCTATCTTTTACTCTGATACTGGGTACATCTAGACAGTCTATTATTTCGATTAGACTTACTTCTCTCAGATTTGACTAGCTTTGAATTTGACTTACATCTGTTTTGAATTCTAATGTGATTATTATACTATATTTAATTAGACTTTATTTGATCAGACTGACAAATGATTTAATTATTGATAACTTGGAATTGGGAATTAATGTTTATTTCTTTTAATCAAAATTACATAATTAACAGTCATTAATAATGTGATTCTTGTTATTGCTGTAATTCTTTTAATTGTGGCATTTATTTTCATACTTGAAGATATATATAACTTTTGAAACCTTTGAATGAATTTAATACCTTTTTAACCCCCACCCATCTGATGTGGAATCAATCATTTTTTGCATCAATAATAAAATAAAATAAAATGTATGTATTTGTTTTGTACACATATTCCAAATATTTTCCTAAATTATTTCTAAAATTGCTTAATTAGGAAAACATAGGATAGGTCCAAAATAAAACAAAAAATAAAAATAAATATATGTACATAAAATAAAATAAAATAAAATTGTATACACATTCCAAACATTTTCCAAATGTATTTCTAAACACTTAATTATGAAAACATAGGATAGGTCTAAAATAAAATAAATAAAAATGTAGTTGTATGCATATTAAAATAAAATAAAGTAATAAAATGTATGTATTTGTATACATATTAAAATAAAAATAAATGTATATATTTGTATACATAATAAATAAAATAAAATAATAAAATGTATGTATTTGTATACATATTAAAATAAAATAAAATAAAATAAAATAAAATAATGTATTTGTACACATATTTCAAATATTTTCCAAACATATTT
>NC_133369.1:5287311-5304811 GCF_049309525.1 Garra rufa | reverse complement strand
AAAAAATAAATATAAATATATGTACATAAAATAAAATAAAATAAAATTGTATACACATTCCAAACATTTTCCAAATGTATTTCTAAACACTTAATTATGAAAACATAGGATAGGTCTAAAATAAAATAAATAAAAATGTAGTTGTATGCATATTAAAATAAAATAAAGTAATAAAATGTATGTATTTGTATACATATTAAAATAAAAATAAATGTATATATTTGTATACATAATAAATAAAATAAAATAATAAAATGTATGTATTTGTATACATATTAAAATAAAATAAAATAAAATAAAATAAAATAATGTATTTGTACACATATTTCAAATATTTTCCAAACATATTTCTAAAATTGCTTAATTAGAAAAACATAGGATAGGTCCAAAAATAAATAAATAAATAAATAAATAAAATAAAATGTATGTATGTATGTATGTATGTATGTATGTATGTATTTCTATAAATAATAAAAAAAAAAATAATAATAAATGAAATAAAATAAAATAAAATGTATGTATTTGTATACATATTCTAAACATTGTCCAAAATTATTTCTAAAATTTCTTAATTAGAGAAACATAGGATAGGTCCAAAGTAAAAAGTAAATAAAAAATGTATGCAACTATAAAATAAAATAAAATAAAGGATATGATTAAAATAAAACAAAAGTTGTGTTTATCTATTTGAAATATATCATTATAAAAAAAAATACCTATAAATATTTCCTTGCCATTTACTGTCATGCCTCTTTATTGCACTAGAGGTCGCTGGTAAGCGGTGTATGGACTGACATGGTTCTGCTACTTTATGAATGGTATATAAAAATCACAAAAGATCAAATGTCTCAATTCTAAACAGTAGTAACATGACCTATTTATGATTCATTCAGCAAGTGGTTATCCTAGAAGGTGTCATTTTGATGTTTTAAACCAATTTGCTCTTGGCAGTCAGGTTAAATAATTGGATAATTAAAAAAATTAGCTGCTTGTTATCACTTCAGGTTTATTTAGCACACTCAAACGCATTGCATTGTGGGATACAGCGCACACCATACTGAGCTCTGGTTATGTGGTGTACATTTGCATACTGTATATTTGTTTGCATGTTCCAAACATTTTCCAAAATTATTTCTAAGATTGCTTAATGAGGAAACAGAATAGGTAAAAAAAAAAACCTAAAAAACTACAATATAGTAAAATAAAAAAATTGTTTTTGTATACATATTCCACAAAGAAATTCTAAAATTATTTCTAAAATTGTTTAATGGGACATGTCCAAAATAAAATAAAATAAAATATAAAATAAAATAAAATAAAATATATTCGTATACACATTTCAAACATTTTACAAATTTATTCCTAAAATTGCTTAATTAGAAAAAACATAGGATAGGTCCAATATAAAATAAAATAATAAAATACAATTAAAACTTAACACTTTTACAGCATTGATTAATCCTAATTTTCACATTTAATACATTTTAAAGTCAAATTTTGTAGTTTTTAGCATTAATTAATGCACTGTGAACTAACATATATAAAAATGATTTTATTAACATTCCCAGTCATTTATAAATGCCATTTTATAATTATATATTGCTGTTGTATATATTGCCAAGAGTAAATAAATTATATTATATAAATAAATCATATCATGCTCACTGTTACATAATGCATTAAATAATGTTAACAAATGAGACATTCATGTTTTAAAGTGTTAGCAAAAAACATATTTTAATGACAAATTTTGTAGTCTTACGTTTGATTAGTGTCCTAGAAATAACATAGTTTTGCAGAATATTAAATATTTCTCTCAATTTTTAAAATACATTTTTTTATTTATTACTTTGCAGGATTAAAGACAAAAATCACTCATTTTATATTTGCTCTTAGGCTTCTGGATACCACTGAACAGGTATAAAATATAGAAAGACAAAGGCTTATACACACTCACTCACACACACACACACACACACATAAGTACACACACAACACATAACACGGGTAAGAAGCAATAAATTCATTTAGTTAGTAAAAACTAAATTACTATTTTATATATAACTATTTAATTCAGAAGAATGTCTGTTCTGTGTGAATCTGTCAAGCAAAATCACAAGCATTAAAGTGCACAGATTCAAATGAGGTAAATCATATATATGTGCATCTATTGAGATCTAATATTGTGCTAATATATTTCAGACATCAGCATGTGTTCTTCAGACGCACGTAATCAGCTTACGATTCATAATGTGATTATTTTGTAAGTTGACCTGAGAGAGCTGCTGTGGGTCACGGGGTTTGAGTTTGTCTGGTTCCTGCTCCTGAATCCGCTTCACTTCTGTCGTTCACACACACAGACAGACAGACAGACAGACAGACTGTCAGTCAATGAGCACACAGGAAATCCAATAGAAAACAGCTTCAATTCGCATTACCTGCTGTAATAGCCATTCTCCTCCAGCACATCCTCCACCATACTCTGAAACATCACACAAGATTCAGACTGAGAGCAGAAATAAAACTTGCTGGATCATCATCAACATACTGGAAGAAATATTCAATTCACGGCTTTTAATGATGGAAATCATATTAGTTAGCAATTAAGTGAACATAGGAGTGAATTTGAACTCATCCCACTACTTTACTTTACTGTGAAAAACTATTTATTCATAATTATTTTCCTTATTTTAAAGTAAATGAATAAAAATAAATTAATTGTATGCATCTGTATACATCATATTCCAAACCTGGATAATTAGGAAAACATAAGGTCTTAAATAAAATAAAATAAAATAAAATAAAATAAAATAAAATAAAATAAAATAAATAAAATAAAATAAAATAAAATAAAATAAAATAAAATAAAATAAAATAAAATAAAATAAAATAAAATAAAATAAAATAAAATAAAAGTTAGTAAACATAGGGGTGAATTTTGACCATGGAAAACTGATCATTTATTTGTCAATTATTTCAGATTTTCAAAAAAATTAAAAATATATAAAAATAAATAAAATGTACATATTTGTATACATATTCCAAACCTGAATAATTAGGAAAACAAGGGATAGGTCTAAAATAAAAATAAAAATAATAATAAAATAAAATAAAGTTAGTGAAGATAGGGGTGAATTTTGACCATGAACAACTGACAATTTATTTATAATTACTCCAGATTTTCATTATTAAAAAAAAATATGTACGTATTTGTATACATATTCCAAACCTGAAAAATAAGGAAAACATAGGATATGTCAAAATAAAATAAAATAAAATAAAATAAAATAAAATAAAATAAAATAAAATAAAATAAAATAAAATAAAATAAAATAAAATAAAATAAAATAAAATAAAATAAAATAAATAACCAAGTTAGTAAACATACAGGTGAATTATGGCCATGAAAAACTGACAATTTATTTATATAATTCCAGATTTTCATTATTTTAAAATAAAAAATGAATAAACTGTATGTATTTACATACATATTCCAAACCTGAGTAAGTAGGAAAACATAGGATAGGTCCAAAATAAATAATAAATAAATATAAAATACCAATTTAGTAAACACTGGGGTGAATTTTGACCATGAAAAACTGACAATTTATTTATAATTATTTATAATTATTCTTGATATTCATAAATTTTGTCTATGATCAAAATGTTTTACATTTTTAATGTTTTTTGTGCATACTAATTTAATTGATATTCAACTTTTGCAATCCTGTTAGACTTACGTTAGGATAAACAAAAATAAAATGAAATAAAATGTATTATATGTATTTGTATACATATTCCAAATGTTTTCTAAAATTGCTTAATTAAGTAAACATACCAAAATAAAATAAAATAAAATAAAATTAATGTATTTGTATAATTATTTTAAAAATTGCTTAATAGGGAAAACATAGGATAGGTCCAAAATAAATACAATAAAATAATATTCCCTGCATTTTTTTTTCTAACAAGGATAAGTACTTTAATGACAAGCATTTGTTTTTTGTTTTTTATTAGCTTTTTATGGGTCATAAATATCACTTCCCATCATGTTTGCCTTTTTAATTTCTTTTAACTAACAAAAGTCAGTTCAGTGGCATCATTCTCCAGTAAGTAACATCATTTTGGAGGGAAAACAGCAGCAAAAATGTCAGTAAGTATCAACAATGAATATGATTAATTATTCATTCTGGTTGTTTAAATTTACAGAAATTGGTATTAAAAAATTTCATGCATGCATACATAATAGTTTCAAAATATACTGCGTAGCAAAAACTTTTAAAATCACACCTGTATGTCTTCATAGGTGAGTCCGTCTTGAAGACTGGAGTAACCTGATTCTCCTACAATATAAATTAGACAAGCTCAGTGTTGTCTGTAATTCTTTAAAATTTAACCAAGGATAAAATTGCACAGTTTAGAGTTACACTTCCACGGTTTTCTGCAGCGGATGGGTCTGAACTCAGAGACTGGATCATGGACCACCACTCTCTGCTTGCTGAAGACATTTCCACCAGCTCCTGACTTCCTTGAAGAACCTAAAGTGTTTAAAATCAAAAGATCTGAAAATCATTTTTCAGTTCAAAGCACAATGAAATGAATTAATTTTCTACCGAAGTTCACTATAACAACCACAAGATAGAGTTGTTGCACCTTTTCCATCCTTAACCCTGTAAAGCCTGACATGAAATAAGTCAGAAAAAAAATGTGAAAGTTAATTTAACCCTATATATTTCAAAATATCAATAACAATAATAACTGATACATCAGGTTTTAAAGGTTCATTTAGTATGGTCATCTCATTTTTATTTAGAGGTTCAAACCGAACAAAAATATGTAATTTGGCACAGATGCTATTTATATGGCCAATAAGTGAGATGAAATTCTGATGCTTGTAATAAAAATCACTGTGAGCTTTATTACAGTGTAATAAAATACATACATAAAACGATATAAATGTCATTTGTGACTCCATATCTTCCAATAATAAATCTTATCAAGATCCCACTCCGAAGTCTAGCAATAAACCAAATGATTCCTGAACCCGCACTGAAGTATCGATCTGAATCAAATAACTCGCAATCCATGCTTTGTTCCGATTTGAATCAAATGATTCAAGAACCCCTAAACTGAATTAAATGATTCGGGAAGCCGCACTGAAGTCCCGAACTGAATCAAATGATTCGCGAAGCCGCACTGAAGTCTCGAACTGAATCAAATGATTTGCAAACCCCGAACTGAATCAAATGATTCGCGAAGCCGCACTGAAGTCTCGAACTGAATCAAATGATTTGCAAACCCCGAACTGAATCAAATGATTCGCGAAGCCGCACTGAAATCCCGATCTAAATCAAATGATTCGCAAAACCGGCACCAAAGTCCCAAACTGAATCAAATGATTCACAAACCCCCAAATTGAATAAAATGATTTGCGAACCCCTGAACTGAATCAAATGATTCGCGAACCTGCACCGAAGTCCCGATCTGAATCAAATGATTCGCAAACACCCGAACTGAATCAAATGTTTCGCAAAGCCGTGCTGAAGTCCTGATCTAAATCAAATGATTCGCGAAACCCGCATCAAAGTCCCAAACTGAATCAAATAATTCACAAACCCCCGAACTGAATCAAATGATTTGCGAACATCCGGACTGAATCAAATCATTTCACGAACCCGCACTGCAGTCCCGATCAAAATCAAATGATTTGCGAAACCTGCACCGAAGTCCTAAACTGAATCAAATGATTCACAAACCCCCATATTGAATAAAATGATTTGCGAACCCCTGATCTGAATCAAATGATTTGCAAACCTGCAACAAAGTCCCAATCTGAATCAAATGATTTCTGAATCAACTGCAGTTCATTTGGTGTTGACAGTTCAAGAGGAAATCATTTTAAAGCATCCAGTCATCTCATATTATTGAAGTAAATGTTTAATTTATTAGTATACAGGTCCTTTTCAAAAAATTTGCATATTGTGATAAAGTTCCTAATTTTCTGTAATGTACTGATAAACATTAGACTTTCATATATTTTAGATTCATTACACACAACTGAAGTAGTTCAAGCCTTTTATTGTTTTAATATTGATGATTTTGGCATACAGCTCATGAAAACCCAAAATTCCTATCTCAAAAAATTAGCATATTTCATCCGACCAATAAAAGAAAAGTGTTTTTAATACAAAAAAGTCAGCCTTCAAATAATTATGTTCAGTTATGCACTCAATACTTGGTCGGGAATCCTTTTGCAGAAATGACTGCTTCAATGCGGCGTGGCATGGAGGCAATCAGCCTGTGGCACTGCTGAGGTGTTATGGAGGCCCAGGATGCTTCGATAGCGGCCTTAAGCTCATCCAGAGTGTTGGGTCTTGCGTCTCTCAACTTTCTCTTCACAATATCCCACAGATTCTCTATGGGGTTCAGGTCAGGAGAGTTGGCAGGCCAATTGAGCACAGTAATACCATGGTCAGTAAACCATTTACCAGTGGTTTTGGCACTGTGAGCAGGTGCCAGGTCGTGCTGAAAAATGAAATCTTCATCTCCATAAAGCTTTTCAGCAGATGGAAGCATGAAGTGCTCCAAAATCTCCTGATAGCTAGCTGCATTGACCCTGCCCTTGATAAAACACAGTGGACCAACACCAGCAGCTGACATGGCACCCCAGACCATCACTGACTGTGGGTACTTGACACTGGCATTTTGGCATTTCCCTCTCCCCAGTCTTCCTCCAGACATGCCATGACATGCAAAATTTGCTTTCATCCGAAAAAAATACTTTGGACCACTGAGCAACAGTCCAGTGCTGCTTCTCTGTAGCCCAGGTCAGGCGCTTCTGCCGCTGTTTCTGGTTCAAAAGTGGCTTGACCTGGCGCCTGTACACGGTGGCTCTGGATGTTTCTACTCCAGACTCAGTCCACTGCTTCCGCAGGTCCCCCAAGGTCTGGAATCGGTCCTTCTCCACAATCTTCCTCAGGGTCCAGTCACCTCTTCTCGTTGTGCAACGTTTTCTGCCAAACTTTTTCCTTCCCACAGACTTCCCACTGAGGTGCCTTGATACAGCACTCTGGGAACAGCCTATTTGTTCAGAAATGTCTTTCTGTGTCTTACCCTCTTGCTTGAGGGTGTCAATGATGGCCTTCTGGACAGCAGTCAGGTCGGCAGTCTTACCCATGATTGTGGTTTTGAGTAATGAACCAGGCTGGGAGTTTTTAAAAGCCTCAGGAATCTTTTGCAGGTGTTTAGAGTTAATTAGTTGATTCAGATGGTTAGGTTAATAGCTCGTTTAGAGAACCTTTTCATGATATGCTAATTTTTTGAGATAGGAATTTTGGGTTTTCATGAGCTGTATGCCAAAATCATCAATATTAAAACAATAAAAGGCTTGAACTACTTCAGTTGTGTGTAATGAATCTAAAATATATGAAAGTCTAATGTTTATCAGTACATTACAGAAATTAATGAACTTTATCACAATATGCTAATTTTTTGAAAATGACCTGTATACTGTTATAAATATTTGAAAGTGAACATTGTCACACTGAAAAGGGGCAGGGCTACATAAGGTCAACATTAGACATGCTGCAAAGTTAATTTTGTGTCAAAAGATAAGTGCTTATTTAAAAAATTGAATACTTATTTCATAGATAAATCGTCTTTCAATAATTCAGGCACGGAATATTGCTATTTTCATAAACTATCAATCAGATGAAAAAATTGAGATTATCTGCATTTTATCTCAGTAACATACACTAATTGTGCACTAATGGTATAAATGAATCATCGTTGACAAATAGCGCATTTCTACAAATGGCTGGTTCTGTGACTGAGACTAACCGACTGCTTTTTCATGATGCAGCTTTTATGCCATTTAGAGTCAGTATAAGCACATGATGACTAACAAATATCATTATTTTTGCATTAAACAGATGAAGTACCTTATTGAGCTCCACTTTCAGATTGTACGGATCACTTCCGTACGTGAACAGCGGTTTCTTGAAGCGTTCGACTGCCCGCTGCTTGAAGCTGTTTTGTGGAGCTGGAGGGAGCTAAAAACAGAAATGATGAATAAATAAGCCTGAAACATTGTGGAAAATGCCTGGAAAGCAGACACTAAATTACCTGAGTAATGAATATAATCTTATGCAGAAGTTCAAGAAGCCTTTGGTTGGGATCATCAATCTGTCGAACTTTTCTCTGAGATAAACAGATACCTGCCGATGCTGTGAAAGTGTGAAAAACACAAGTGAAATTACCTAATATTTCCAGGTGTTTTTTTTACCTTTAGTGTGAAAACCATGTTACAAAAACTATATAAATTTGTCTAAATAAAATTAAGAAAACAGAGACTTTTTACCTGGTCGTGCTTTTGCTTTGTGACAATCCCCACTGCCAAATGCAAAAAAGAAAGACTTTCACTATTTTAAATGTGAACACCTTTAAAAAATAAATAAATAAATAAATAAAATAAAGGAAAATAAAATAAATCATTCCTTTAATTGTATTTAATTTTTAAAAAACAAAACAAGATAAGAAAGAGTATAAACTTACCTGAGCATGTTCAGTTCATCAGAACATTTCACACTGATATTCCCAGACATGTCTACACATTTTAAGAACAGAAGAAACAAAACATATTTTAATTTCTCAAGGCATTTGCATTACAATGCTTTTGTAGAGTGCATTAAAGATAAACTCTGTCACCTTGGCTTTGCTTTTGTTCTGCTCCACTTGCTGAAAGAGATGCAGAACTTTCCAAACTCTGAGTCTGTGATTCATCTTGTTCTTTGAAGCCAACGCTCTGAATAAAAACAAAATACACTAAATATTCAGGCTGTATCACTTGAAAAAAACAAAAACAAATACACCACATTTGTTAACTGATAGACAAGTTATAATAATGAAGAAATAAAGAAAGTCCAGCAGTTTTCTGATCTAACCTGTTGCAGTGGGCCACATATCCTGGTCCTGTTACTCTCCAGGAAGTACTTCTGTGCTCTCTTCCTGTCTCGCTCCGCCCTTCTCTCCAAAGAATTATAGGATACACAGAGATTGTCCACAAACTTCATCATTAAATCTGAAATTCTGGAACTGACCTCGATGATGTCAGGACGCATGTCTGCGTTTGGAGTCAAGCACCTATAAAAAGACAAAGAAAATGTGTCCTATAATTGCGCTACTTCTAAGAAAGCAATCTAAAAATTTAATTCTGTGTAGGTTTTGATGATGAATAGCTATAATGCTTGCCAGAAAATACAAGGAAGCAACTGGACTGCATTTCCCTTAATTCTCAGTGAGTTTGTAGTATTTTAAATAGTTTGATCACTTAAGTTCAGATGGTGACAGTTCAATAGAAAATCCAGTCATCTCATACCACTACAGTGAATGTTCAATTTATCAGTATAGAGCTGAGGTCAGAAGTTTACACCCCCCTTTCAGAATCTGCAATATGTTAATTATATGTGATAGTTGTTCATAAGTCCCTTCCCTCGTTAAACTGAACAAGTTAAACCGCCCGCTGTTCTTCAGAAAAATCCTTTAGGTTCCACAAATTCTTTGGTTTTTCAGCATTTTTGTGCATTTGAACGCTTTCCAGCAATGACTGTATGATTTTGAGATCCATCTTTTCACACTGAGGACAACTGAGGGACTCATATGCAACTATTACAGAAAGTTCAAATGCTCACTGATGCTTAGAAGAAAACACAATACAGTAAGAGCCAGGGGTGAAAACTTTTGAACAAAATGGAGATGTGTACATTTTTCTTATTTTACCTAAATATCATTTTTTTCAAAGGCTACAGAAGATAGTTACGTGTTTCCCAGAAGGTAAAATAAGTTAAATTTACCCCGACCTTCAAATTCCAAAAGTTTTCACCCCCCTCTCCCCAGCTCTTAATGTATGGTTTTTCCTTTTGAAGCATCAGTGAGCGTTTTAACCTTCTGTAATAGTTGCATATGAGATCCTCAGCTGCTATCATTTATAGTACATAAAATATAGTATAATTTTTAAGCAGATGTTAATTTTTAGGTATGGAGTAAATTTTATGTGTTATTTGAAGCATGTATTTATTATGTATTGTAAATAAATTCAACTATTATTTTCTCTTGTGGACTATATGTAAACATCCTTAATGTGAAATATTGTATTCAGGTCAGTACTAAATAAACAATAACATGCATTTGTATGATCCTTTCTTATTTTGATTAAAAAATACATTTTGCAGATTCTGAAAGGGGGATGTAAACTTTTGACTTCAACTGTATATTATACAGCCTTGGTGAGCAGAAGAGACTTTGTACATGAAAGCAGCAATTTCTCAGGGAATCATACCATTTAATCATGTCAGTCACTCTCTCAGAGACGGTTTTGTCTTCAACTGGCTCATAAACCGCTTCCACAATCTAAACACATGACGAACAAGAGCAAGATCAGATCAAAACAACCTAAGTGCGTGATTTAAATGAATAAAATGTCTGAATGTTTATTTTCCAACACATTGCATGGACTTCTTTATTATATGGTAAAACCATCACCTTGGTAGCGAGCGAGAGCATGTTTGCGCTGTAGAACGGAGGCGTGAGGGTGACCATCTGATAGAGGATGCAGCCCGCAGCCCAAACGTCTGCCTTCTCACCATACGGCTCATTCTTCACAATCTCTGGACTAATACACAAAAGACTCAAACTCCAACAAATGTTCACCTGATTGTATTTGAGAATTGCAAATAAAATATATATCAGTACACACCAGCAGTACAATATAGTCCCGACCACTGATGTCAGCTTACTGTTTTCTTGTTTCTGTTTAGCAAGACCAAAGTCAGCTGGAAAAAAGATTACATTCTTATTATTATTAATAAGCTTTCTATTGATGTATGGTTTGTTAGGATAGAACAATATTTAGCCGTAGTACAACTATTTAAAAATCTAGTATCAGAGGGTGAAAAAAAAATTTTATATTGAGAAAATCGCCTTTAAAGTTGTCCCAACGAAGTTCTTAGCTTTGCATATTACTAATCAAAAATTAAGTTTTGATATATTAAAAGTGCACTGCAAAAAATGCTTTTCTTACTTATATTGTTTGTACTGTTTCCAGCCAAGATATCAAAAAATTCTTAAATCAAAAAGGATTTTCTAGACAAGCCAAAATTATTTCCTTGTTTTCAGAAAAAAACAAGTCAAAATTAAGTGAGTTTTTGCTTAGAACAAGCAACATAATCTGCCAATGGGGTAAGCAAAAAAAGTCATGTTTCAAACAGAAAACTTTATTTAAAATATTATTTTTCTTACCCCATTGGCAGATTATTTTGCTTTTTTTTTTATGGAAAATGCACTTAATTTTGACTTGTTTTTTCTAAAAACAAGACAATTTTTACTCTTCTAGAAAATCCTTCTTGATTTAAACATTTATTTAACATTTTTAGATATTTTGTCTGGAAACAAGACAAAAAATCTAACTAAGTAAAAGCATTTTTTTTTTTTTTTTTTTTTTTTTTTGCAGTGTAGGAAATTGACTAAATATCTTAATGGAACATGATCTTTACTTAATATCCTAATGACTTTTGGCAATAAAGAAAAATCAATCATTTTGACCCATGCAATGTATTTTTGGCACTCTGCTACAAATATACCCATGCTTCTGGTTTTATGGTTACAGATAAAAATCATGAAATTAACTCACTAATAGTGACTTTATCTCTCTCTCCAAGCATGATATTATTGGGTGTGAGATCTCGGTGGATGATCCGTTTCTCCTTGTGTAAGTATCTCAAAGCCAGACAGATCTGTGGAGGTTTTAATATCTAATAACTTTCTTATTTTTATTTCATATTTCCCTTGTTTTGTGTAAGTGTCGAGTTCCTCACCTGTATGAAAATGTTCCAGACTCTCTCTTCAGTGAACGTCTGCCGTTTTTCTTTGAGAGAGCTGAAATGTTCAGCCAGAGGAGCTCCTTCTATGAGCTCCATCACAATATAGAGCTTATCAGCTGAGACAAAGACAAAAATTATAGCTAAATAATAAAAATAACCAGATAAAACACTCTCAAATTTAATGTAATTTTTTACAATTTAATTTTACACTCAAACACAATATTTTAGCTATTTAAAATAACTGTTTTCTATTTAAAAATATTTTAAAATGTAAATTATTCTTGTGATTTCAAAGCTGAATTTTTATCATCATTACTCCAGTCTTTAGTGCCACATGATCCCTCAGAAATAGTTATATTTTCATTTGCATCTCAAAAAACATGTATTATTGTTATTATTATTATTATTACTATATGAAAACAGCAGAGTAAAATGTTTTCAGGTTTCTTTGATGAATAGAAAGTTCAGAAGAACAGCATTTATCTGAAATAGAAATCTTCGGTAACATTATAAATGTCTTAATCATCACTTTTGATCAATTTAAAGCATCCTTGCTAAATAAAAGTATTAATTTCTATAATTTCTTCCCAAAGAAAAAAATACTGACTCCAAGCTTTTGAATGGTATAGTGTATAATGTTTAGGGCTGTCCCCGACTATGAATTTTCATAGTCGAATCAGAATTTTCGAATCTTTCTATAGTCGACCGATAGTCGAATCATCTAAGCTTATGTGTGTGTGTGAATGGGTTGGGAGGAGCACGACACTATAGTCAGCACTAGGAGGGTAAAACAGTTTTTATTTTATTTTACACACTGCACACAGCAACAACTTTTAATAAGCGATCAAAACTGCCTGCCAACTGACAGACGAACTTATTTAGGTTTAAATAAAAACACAGAACGCGTCTTTTAGTTCTAAAAACGCGAGGCGCACAGCACTGCCTTTTTTGCTAAGCAACGACCAAAACAGCTGTCCTGTCAGTCAAATCAAAGGATTATAGCGCGAACGCTCTAAAATCTTAGTTTTTTGCTGTTAAGTAAACTGTCATATTAGCAGAAACCCTAAATAATACAGCTCCTGGTTACCCACGATAGACACCAAAGGTTTCTCCTCCATTTCTTGCAGTCTCCGGACTTTTGAAGCAACGGTAAACTTTCGCCATCACAACAGAAGACCGGCCTCTCCATTCATTCGATTGGACAATGGAAAAGAACGCGAATGACGTTGGGCGTTTTTCCGCTCAGAGTTGATTTTTTTTTTCAACTTCAGGCGCTCGGAGCGCTCCTGCAAAAACGCGAGGCGCGGCGGGCGCATAAACAGAGCGCAGAACGCTCACTGCCAACAGAAAACCATTCAAAAGAGGCGCCTCCAATTGCAAAAACGCGTTCTGTCTGATCGCCGCCTTTAGCCCTGCCGTCAAGATGGTCCGCATCTCATCACGGATCAGGGCAAGTGAAAATTAAATCTGTCACAGGGGTGGTTAGATTTATTCACAAACACGTTAAAAATATTTATTGAACGCTTCTTTCTTTTCACTTTTGTTTTTACTGCATTATCATAATCAAAGGCTGTATATAACGTAATATAACCGTACAAAACCAGTAGTTCTGTGTGCAGTTATTAGACATTGAGCACCCCCATATTGCCAAAATGGTATGATGCTCGTTTCACCCGCGAAGATTCGACTGTGAGATCGGTGGTCGAATCAGGCTCCGCATATCGATGCATCGAATCTTCGACTATTCGGGGACAGCCCTAATAATGTTACAAAAGCATTTTACTCCAGAGAAATGCAGATTTTTGGATCAAACTGTTATAAACATTGATAATAATAATAACAATGCTTCTTGAGCAGCAAATCAGCATATTAGAATGATTTCTGAAGTATCATGGGACACTGAAGACTGGAGTAATGAAGCTAAAAATTCACAGAAATAAAATACATTTAAAATATACTCAAATATTTCAAAATTCTACTGTTTTTGCTGTACTTTGTATCAAATAAATGCAGGCTTGGTGAGCAGAAGAGACTTCTTTTAAAAACATTAAAAATCTTACTGTTCAAAAACATTTGACTTGTAGTGTATATATTCATACTATGCATATCATTAAATATTAATATTAAATAAAATACAATTTGTATTTTAAAAATAGGAGGACATACCTTCTAGAAATGTTTTGAAGTATTTTACAATGTTTGGATGAGACATCTGAAAGAAATTAAGAATTATAAAAGACAGCTTTCAATGTTCAGCTCACTGTGATAATTTCACGGTCTTAACAATAAGAAATTATATTTTCCTTAATGTAAATGACTACAGATTTATTCCTTTCTTTAATTGTGACATTATTAACATATGACAGCATTATAGTGCCACGTAAAAAATAAAAAATAAAAAATAAAAAAGATTGTTTACAAGATTAAAGTCGTAATGTTTCGAGAAAGTCAAAATTAAAATTTGTTTTAAAAATAAAGCCGAAAAATCTTTCGGAAATAAAGTCAAAAATGTTTCAAGAATAAAGTCGAAATGTTTCTAAAATAAAGTTGAAATGTTACGAGAATAAACTTGAAATATTTTGAAAATAAAGACAAATTATTTCAAAAATAAAGATGAAATTATGAGAATAAAGTCTAAATATTTTGAAAATAAAGAAAATATTTTTGAAAATAAAGTCAAAATGTTTTGATAATAAAGTCAAAATATTTAGTAAATAAAGTCGAAACTATGAAAAAAAGTTGCTATGTTTCAAGAATTAATTTGTAGCAATTATTGACTTTATTCTCAAAACATTTAGATGTTATTCTCATAGTATTTCGAATTTAGTCTCATAATATTTTGACTTTATTCTTGTAATTTTGACTTTGTATTCTTAACAATATTTAATAATAAATCTTATAATCTTAGATTTTTTTTTAATGTGCCACTAAAATGCCACCATAACAGCTAAACACATTTAAAATACTAAAATTAACTAAGTTTTTTTAATAAAATCTGCAAAAAATATTTTAAAAAAAAACTGTAAATAAATTATTTAATGTTGTTGGTGCATTACAGTAATGAGTATGTGTTTATTAGTAATGCAAACAAGGTAAAAATCTTAATGTTTAAATTTTTTTTATATATAGATTTATTTTCTTTTTATAGATTTATATCTTTATTAAAAGCATTTTTTTTTCTTATTTTAGGGTGAAATGACATCTTTCATGGGATTTAGCAAAATGCATAATCTGTGACTTTCCTCACTTTGACCACTAGAGGGCCATCTGAGCTGTTTCTGAATGAGACTCCATATATTCACCTGCTCTTTAATGATGGTCAGCTCAGACACAATCTTCTCCACACTGCTGTCTCTGGATCGCTTGTCCTTGCCAAAGGCTGGATTGTGAAAGTTCACTTCCTTCAGTGCTAGAATGTTCTGTCCGTTCTGTTTACGGACCTTTGAGTAGGAATGAAAACAACAGTGAATGGCTCAATTTAACTATTAACCAATGCAGCACAAATAAACAGCAAAGATGGTTCACCTTAAACACGCTGCCAAAGGCACCGCTACCCAGATGGTCCAAAACCGCATAACCATTGATCACTCTCAAAGGAGGCCGGTTCTGGTTCACCGTCTCTATGCTTTCCCTGAGAACATCCAGGTCCTCCTCCTACAGACCATAGAGAAAATATTACAGAGAGCTTTGACCTTTCTTTCTCTTTAACTAGTTTAGTGCAGAAGATTCAATTTAACATTGGAGAAGCAGCAGGGTCAGTGTAATTTACTGATGAAGACAAGAAAGATCATCAGTATCTTACCGATAAGAGGGCGATTTTCTCCTGTAGTGGTTCATATGCAGTAATGTCTCTTACATAGTGCCCAACATCAATGAACATCTCAAACAACTCAGAAGAAAATAGCCTGGAACAAACAAACAAATTGCACCAAAATCATTTCATTTAGATATTAGAAAATAAATATAAAAATTGTACTAATTTCTAAAAAATAAATAAATAAATAACCCACATAATATAAATAAAATACAGAAATAATAAATAAAAATGGAGAAAACAGTCTGGAACAAACAATTAGCTCCAACATAATTTAAATAAAATAAAAAATAAAAAATTATAAAATAAAATAAAATAAAATAAAAAATAAAATAAAAAAAGTAAAATAAAATAAAATAAAATAAAATAAAATAAAATAAAATAAAATAAAATAAAATAAAATAAAATAAAATAAAATAAAATAAAATAAAATAAAATAAAATAAAGTAAAATAAAATAAAATAAAATAAAATAAATGAAGAAAACAGTCTGGAACAAACAAACAATTAGCACCAACATAATTATTTTATATACAAAAAAATAAATTAAATAAATGAATAAATACATAAATAAATGGAAAAACAGTCTGGAATAGAAAAAAATGAGCACAAACATAATTTCATTTAGATAAAATAAAATAAAAGGAAAAACAGTCTGGAACAAATAAACAATTAGCACCAACATAATTTAAATAAAATAAAATAAAATAAAATAAAATAAAATAAAATAAAATAAAATAAAATAAAATAAATGAAGAAAAGAGTCTGGAACAAACAATTAGCACCAACATAATTATTTTATATACAAAAAATTTAAATTAAATAAATAAATGAAAAAAAAAAACAGTCTGGATTAAACAAACAATTAGCACCAACATAATTATTTTATATACAAAAAAAAAAAAAAGAATAAATACATAAATAAATAAATAAATGGAAAAACAGTCTGGAATAGAAAAAAAATGAGCACAAACATAATTTCATTTAGATAAAATAAAATAAAAGGAAACACAGTCTGGAACAAATAAACAATTAGCACCAACATAATTTAATTTAGATAAAATAAAATAAAATAAAATAAAATAAAATAAAATAAAATAAAATAAAATAAAATAAAATAAAATAAAATAAAATAAAATAAAATAAAATAAAATAAATGAAGAAAAGAGTCTGGAAAAAACAAACAATTAGCACCAACATAATTATTTTATATACAAAAAAATTTAAATTAAATAAATAAATGAAAAAAACCCAGTCTGGATTAAACAAACAATTAGCACCAACATAATTTAATTTAGATTAAATAATGCAAAAAACAGTCTAGAACAAATAAACAATTAGCACCAACATTTAGATAAAAAAGGCAAAAAATATAAAAAAATAAATAAATAAATTCAAAACAATAAATACAATAAAAATAAAATACCTTTTAAAGTGATGTCTATTGCGTTCCATGCTAAAAAGGAATCGTAGGGCCCTGAAAGCATAACACTTCAGAAAAGAGCTAAATTAATACGTGATAAACACCGTATCTTTCATATTAAACCTGCTTGAGACTGTAAAGCACATTTGACATACCTGTAGAGATTTTGCCTGAGGATCTTTAAGGTTTTGTGGCAAAATCAATTTGCCAATTATGTACACGCCATTCTCCTAAAACAGAATCAAAGCATGCATGAATATATATTTGTATGAGTTGAACGCAAAGTGATGCTTTTGATTCAAGAAAAAAGCATGTGACAAAGAGAAGACTACCTGAACTACATTATGTGCTGTTGTGTCATCCAAAACAAGCTCGGTGATTGCTGCAC
>NC_133369.1:5253755-5286811 GCF_049309525.1 Garra rufa | reverse complement strand
AATACGTCTTTAACACCAGTAAAAGCTGCAGCACTGCAATGTAAGTACGCCACTGATCTTTTGCTCTACCTGAGCTGCAATTCAAGCATTTGGAGAGTGGGATGGGGCCATTATTTTTAATTAGATTTCTTCTTTATTCCCGAATTTAATGCAGAAGTTGCTCTTTGGTTATGTAAAAATTCAATAGGCAAGGCAGATGGATTATAGCTGAGGAGCTTCACTGATCAACTGTGATGCATTTTCTCTCATCTAACAGGATAAACCAAAGCAAATAATCATATTGGAAAGTTTTTCAGTTTTAATTTTCTTCAGGGAGTCATGACTGTTGGCTTCAATGCGCTACTGCTCTCTGCTGGATTTACATTGTATCGCAGCTGTCTAACATGCCTGGTTTAGTATAAAATGCATTGAATATCATTGCCTTACATAATGCATTATCAAAGCAAGCATAATTTATTTGAAAGAAATGCAGTTTACAATTAGTATTTTGACTATTTTGCATCCATAGTCCAAAGTTAATGTGATATATATATGTGTGTGTGTGTGTGTGTGTGTGTGTGTGTGTGTGTGTGTGTGTGTGTGTGTGTGTGTGTTTTCCATTTATATTATTAACATTTTTTAAATTATATTATTATAATTATTTTATATGTATTATACATATATTTTATATATAATATATAAATACAATACAAATAAATAATAATAATCATGAATTAATTTTATATAATTTTTATTATTGTTAATATTTTATATATATATATATATATATATATATATATATATATATATATATATATAAATATTAATTAACAATAATAAAAATTATTTTAAAATTTTTTTTTTTTTTTTGGTATTATTATTTTTAGGTTCCTGCAGCATTTGTTAGTAGATGTCACTTGCTTTGATATTTTATTTAATGCAATGAAATATAATTGTAAGCAGTAGTACCAATTCAATTTAACTGTTTCGCTAAATAAGAAAAGTCTTACGATAAAAACATTTATGGAAATTTTAAGTATTCAGTTCACGTTTTCAGATAACCATACATATATAAATTTACATTACATATTGAATTCACTTTGCCTTAAACACTAGAACCGTTCGTCCATCAAAACTGAAAAGATTCAGAAATATTGAAAATGTTCCTCTATTTCATACTCACCAGAGCAGAAATGAGATTCAGCGTCACACCAATATCACATAAAAAGCAATTTCAAAGCAAACAAACGTCCGCCCTGGATTAAATAATGGTTTGACTCAGGAGGCTTTACTGAAACAATCATGAATCACAGACACACTGAGGACAAAAAAGTAAAACAAGAAGTAAAAGTCCCCAAATCTCATTACTGCAATGCAAAAAAAAAAAATTGTTATAATTATGAAAAATTATGAAATTAATACATCACAGTAATATATATTGTAGAGCCTTTATTAATAAATTACTCTGAATAAAATACATGTAATAAAAAAAAAGTTTTTGTGTGCTAATTAGAATAACTAATTATGATGGGAATTACTAAAACAAAATAAAAAAAGATATAAGTATATATATATATGTATATGTATATATACTACAATGCAAAAAAATTAATACAAATAAATACATTACAGTAACATTACAGTAATGCCTATTGTAAAGTCTTTATTATTATAAATTACGATGACTAAAACAAATTTTCTAAAAACAAGTCCATTCAACACAAAAAGTGTCACTGCAACTCCACAAATCTCATTACTGCAATGCAAACAAATAAAATAAAAAATAATAATTATTCTTATTATGAAAAATTTGGAAATCAATACATTACAGTAATTTCTTTAAATTACACTGACTAAAATAAATACTACTAAAAAATTTTTTTTTATTTTGTACACTAATGTAACAAGGACACTGAGGCGGCGTTAGAATCCATATGCGGAAGTTTATCACTCTATTACTCATTCCAGCAGAGTTTTTTGGGTTTGTTTTTCAAGAGTGAGGTGAGTGGAGAGGCTATAGTGCTGTAATTTCTGATGAATCGGCGGTAGAAGTTGGCAAAGCCCAGGAATCTCTGAAGCTCCTTAATGGTAGTAGGTTGAGGCCAATCCGTGACTGCTTGAACCTTGGTTGAGTCCATTCTAACTCCCTGGTGACTAACTTGATAGCCGAGAAAAGAGGTCTGATGGACATGGAACTCACATTTCTCCGCTTTAACATAGAGTTGGTTCTCCAGCAGACGGGATAATACTGCACGCACATGAGTAACATGTTCAGTCTCTGTCTTGGTTTCGTTTATGAAGGACTGGAAGACAGCTGGGGCATTGGCTAACCCATAGGGCATTACCTGGTACTCAAAGTGCCCCCTAGTGGTGAGAAATGCGGTCTTCCATTCATCACCTTCTTTGATCCTGATGAGATTGTATGCGCTTCGTAGGTCTAATTTTGTGTAAATGGTGGCCTCCCGTAGTTGTTCCAGAGCCGGAGGTACCAAAGGCAAGGGATAGCGGAATTTTACTGTGAGTCCACGGTAATCTATGCAGGGTCGTAAACCACCATCCTTTTTGCTCACGAAGAAGAACCTGGCGGCTGCAGGAGATGTTGATGGACGGATGAACCCAGAGTCTAAAGCTTCCTCAATGTATTCCTCCATAGCCTGACCCTCAATCCTGGATAATGGGTAAACTCTGCTTTTGGGAGGCATGGCGTTGGGAAGTAAATCAATGGCGCAATCCCATGGACGATGTGGAGGAAGTTGTGTGGCCTTAGTCTTGCTGAAAACTTCAGACAAATCTTGATATTGACTGGGGATGGTTACTTTTACCTGGGTTTCGGGGCTCTCAATACTTGTGGTGAGACAGGGTTGTGGTTGGATGGAAAAGCAGTTCTTCAAACTGAATGGTGACCAGTGAGTTAATTCCCTTTGGTACCAGGAAATGAGAGGATCATGGATGGTGAGCCAAGGAAATCCTAAGATGACTTCGTATTTGGGTGAGTCAACGACATACAAGGTGATGTTTTCTTGATGAAACAGACCGCTTTGAAGTTTCAAGGTTTTCGTTTGACATTGGATACCTTGATTGATGAGAGTGTCGTCGATAGCTTTGATCTGGATGGGTGGAATGCATGGTTGGGTAGGAATATTATACATCTGAATAATGTCCTTGTTGATAATATTCAGAGCTGCTCCGGAGTCAATCATCGCTGTGAGGTCAAGAGACAGAGTATCAGCTCTTACGGTGACTGGCAGTGTAAGCGACTTATTTTGAAGAACAGAGAAATTGTGAATATTTACCATTGTTGAAGACTTGGTCTTGAGTGGGCAACTAATACTGCGATGGCCTGGTTCACCGCAGTAGAAGCACAGATGATATTGTCGACGTCTTGTTCGTTCCTCTTCAGTCAATCGAGAAACGTTAAGTTGCATGGGTTGAACAGATGATTTCTCAACGATGGGATTGCTGATCGGGGTATGATGAAGGACATTCCTGTTAGCTCGTTGTCTGGGAGTCTGCCTCATGAGATTGTCGATCTTTATGGTAAGATTAACTAATTCGGAAAATGATGAGTCTTCTCGACGACAGGCGAGTTCAGTTTGTAAATCCACACAGAGACTGTTGTAAAACATAGCTTTGAGAGAAACATCATTACATCCACTTTGAGCTGCCAGTGTACGAAACTCGATAGCATAGTCAGCTGCGGTGCGGTTACCTTGTCTTGCATGAATAATTTGTGTCGAAATGTCCCTGCCCCCTGTGAGATATTCAAAAACTTCTTGAAGTTGTCGCAAAAAATATTCAATGGATTGTTCGAGCTGTGAATCGCTATCCCACACCGCTGAAGCCCAATCGAGGGCTTTTCCCGTAAGCAAAGTCATGAGAAACGCACATCTCTTCTCCTCAGACTCAAATTGATCTTGTTGGTAATCAAAATATAGCTTTACTTGTCGAATAAACTCCTTGCATTGATCAGCAGATCCTTCAAATTTATTAGGAAGAGCAAAGCTTACCGTTGATGGCGTGGGAGGAGGAAGAGATCGTACGTAGTGCGTTAGGTGTTCGTTGACTGATTGTAGCTTAGCAAGTTGTTCATGATAATTCTTTAGAACCTCGCTTTGATAAGCGAATGCGGCTTGCAAACTGGAAACCTCCACTAGATTCATGGTAGGCGAAGTATTCTGTAACAAGGACGCTGAGGCGGCGTTAGAATCCATACGCGGACGTTTATTACAATCAGTATAAAAAAAGTCAGTACTCGGGTGATGGCTCCCTCTGCTGGCTTGGCATTACAACTAATTAGAATAACTAATTATGATGGGAATTACAAAAAAAGTATATTTACTATTAAATATATATGTATAACTCTGATAATAGAGGTGTTTTCTCATGTATTTATATATAAAACCAAAAGATTCAAAATTGTATGTATATATTTTTTTCTAAAAACTGTAAATTAAAAACAAAAAGTGTCACTGCAACTCCACAAATCTCATTACTGCAATGCAATGCAATGCAATAAAAATAAATAAACAATAAAAAATCATTACAATTATCATGAGAAATTATTAAATTAATACATCACAGTAAAGTCTATTGTAGAGCATTTATTATTATAAATTACGCTGACTAAAATAAACACCGTTAAAAAATATTTAGATTTTTGCACGCTAATTACTGTAGAATCACTAATTATGATCACAATATTTATATTTTATAATATATAAATATTGTACAATATAAAAATAATCATATTTTGCACAGTTACTAGAATCACCAATAAAAAAAATAGGAAAAATAGGAAAATTTAACTTAATTGTCATAAAATAATACCAAATTAATTTATGCAAGAAAAATAAGCTGAATTTTGTGCAAAAATGTACTTGTACTTTCTAATTACATGTAATTTGTGGGGTGGAACATGACTGACCTTATCATGTCGACATGGGATTGTGAATAAATTACATTTAAATGACATTCAGTTAAATTACTGTTAACTATTGACAGGATTTCAGAAAGGCTGCATTGCCTACAAACAGCTTGCGAATCTAAACGCTCAACATGATTGACAGGCGGAAATTGGCTCAAACTCCTCTGATTGGCCAAACACTAATGTCTCACCATCAGGTAGTTTTTTGAGCTTTACAGAGTGTGTTCCTGTCAAAGAGACAGGTGTGATTTCTCAGGACGCCTGTTTCACTGATATCTGTCAGAGAGTAGGGACATTTTCTGCGAGCTGATCCATAAAAACTCCCTTACAGCACTTTTATGTCGGAGTTGTTTGGAGAGAAAAAAAGAGGCATTATCTCATAAAATCAAGTAACGGTGACAGCGGTGACAGATTCATTCCTCCCAAGAGACAACAGAGCAAAGTCTCCCTGCTAAGAGTCTTTCATTTCTCTTTCCAAAGAGCCACATTACCGGGCAGAGTCTGCTTTCATCCTCTAGGTGTAGAAACAGCGTCACACTGATGTGTTTGTCTTACGCTCTGCTGTCTCTAGAAGGATCTCTAGTATTTCAAGCTTTTGTCAAAGCGAAAAATCAAAGCGACGCACCAGGCTTGTGCGCCATTCAAAACTAAATTACGTACGACTTTTAGAATATAATTTAGTTTTTGTGAATTGAATTTGAACTGAGGTGGCAAACGAAGGCTGTGAAGTGAGTGGAATTTTAAGGAAGTAGAATTAAAATGGAATGAATTTCAGCTTCTGTAAGAGTACTTTTGAATGATATATTCCACCAAACTTGCTATTTAATACACAACATATGGGCTATTTTGAATAATTCTATATATGAAGAGTTCATTTGCAAAAACAGATAACTCTGTTGTTAACACTTTTCAAAAATCATGTTTTTTCATTTTGCATTCTAATTAATCTCAATCAAACTGCAGTTGGGCTATTTTGATGAAGTAAAAATAACTAAAAAACACAGCTAACTAACATAATAAAACAAAAAAAATTTTTTTTTGGAAAAAAACAACATCTGTTGTTTTTTGCAAGTAAACTCTTCATATATATATATGTATGTGTGGGTGTGTGTGTGTGTGTGTGTGTGTGTGTGTGTGTGTGTGTGTGTGTGCTTTGGACATGTTAGCCTTTACTGGTTTTTATTTGTACTATTTTGTATAGCTTTTATTTTGTCTCTATATTCTAAAAAAATCAAACAAAAAATAATACTAAAATAAATATATTTTTTTTATATATTAGATATACAAATATAATATAATAATGTAAAAAAATTAACTTTAATCACTCTGTCTACAAATTTAAATGATTCATGCATATTATTCATGAGCTAAATGACGAATATAATACATTAAAATTATTTTTAACATTAAATGTTTTTATCTTTAAAAAATTCTTAAATATATTAATATAACAATTAATATATTTATAAAAATATAAATAATTGTTTTAACTCAGAAATAAATAAATAAATAAATAATAATTCTTATCATAATTCTTATTATTAATAATAATAATAATATTATTATAGATGCTTGGCTCCAATTTGGCCAGTTTGAAGACTTTAAATTAGAGCATTCAGATACAATAACCTATATATATATATATATATATATATATATATATATATATATATATATTCTACATATTAGGGAATAAATACACATAATATTTGACACCAAACCACAAAACCAGTCATAAGGGTCATTTTTTGAAATTGAGATTTATACATCATCTGAAAGCTGAATAAATATGTATGGTTTGTTAGGATAGGACAATATTTGGCCAACAGGACAATATCAAGATACAACTATTTAAAAATCTGGAATCTGAGGGTGCAAAAAAATCCAAATATTAAGAAAATCACCTTTATAGTTGTCCAAATGAAGTTCTTAGCAATGCATATTACTAATCAAAAATCAAAACTTTTGATATATTTATGGAGAAAACTTACAAAATGTCTCCATAGAACATGATCTTTAATTAATATCCTAATGATTTTTGGCATTAAAGAAAAATCGATAATTTTGGGCTATTGCTAATTTGCTACAAATATACTCATGCTACTGAAGACTGGTTTTGTGGTCCAGGGTCACATATAAGTTGTAAGTTATAACATAATAAGTTACATAAGTCAAAAATGAAAGAAAGACTTGTCTGTATGTGACTAGTGAATTGCTTTGAATTGCATTTCCAATATTTGCTCTTTCTGTGATTTCAATTAAACATCCTGTGGCCAGTTCAGATTCCCACTCATGAATTAAAAGTGAGGCATTTCTCAATATGGTGTATTTTGCTGAACTCTGGCCTGCAGTGCAGATCATCCTGAAGCTGTCCTCACCTCAGCGAGCAGATGTGACATGAAGCTGACAGTGCTGTCACCGCAGCAGCAGACGGATGTGTAACGCGCTGACACCAGACAGACCTTCTGAGAGTCTTAATGACTCAATCACGCTCACTAAACCTGCAATAGTAAGGCACATACAGGAGGAATCAGACATGGACAGTGTAAGAGCGCCACCTTGTGATCAAATCACATTTAAATTTGAATCCCTATAGACTGAACAAATAAATCCAGTCATACTCATCTGATGTTGAGTGTGTTACCCATAATGCTTCTTTTTGTGCTTTTGAATGTATTTAATAAAAAGTAGCATGATATCAGAATGGGTTTGTGTACATGTAACAGTGCTGTTATTGTTAACTAAAACTAAAATTAAAACTATTAAAGTGATTTTCAGTCATTGAAATAAAGCTGGAATACAATAAAATATAAATGTTAGATGGAAAAGTTAAGTCAGTGACTAATAACAGATATATACCAATATTAATAAACTGAATATATAAAAAGCTCATTTAAAATATTAATATAAATAAAATTAATATTAATTTTACCATGTATATGGTAATACCGTGTTTTTTTTTCTGGATGTGTTACAAGATAATGGTATTTAAAAAATAAAACTATTAAAAATAATTTTTAGTAATTAAAAAAAAAAAAAAAAAAATATATAATATAAATGAAAAATAAAAATAATATTAAATAAAAATGACTAAAATCACTAAAACTGAAATAAAAATCAATTGCAGCTATATAGGGAAAAAACAAACAAAAAAAGACTAAAATTTCATCTAAACTGAAAGATAAAACTAAAAATATTAAAATGTAATAAAAAGTTAATTAAATTATTTAAATATAAAAGAAAATAATTCAAATATGAAATATTCCAAAATTAAGAAATCTATAATAATGGCATTTGAAAATAAAAAACTATTTAAAAAATTAGCAATTAAAAAAATCAAGCTGAAATAGAATAATATATAAATATTACATGAAAAACTTAAATTTAAAAATAAATAAACAAAAATTAGAAATGTTATCTTGGAAACTAACTGAAGTTGAATTACTAAAATCACTAAAACTGAAATTAAAAAATAAAAATAAAAAACGATTTAAAAAAGAACTAAAACTTTGTCTAAATTTAAAAGGAAAACTAAAAATATAAAAATGTAATAAAAAGTTTATTAAATTATTTACATATTTAAAAAAATAATTCAAATATTAAATATTTCAAAATTAAGAAAACTATAATAATGGCATTTAAAAATGAAAAAAAAATGTTGCAATTAAAAACATCGAGCTGAAATAGAATAATATATAAATGTTACATGAAAAACTTACATTTAAAAATAAATAAACGAAAATTAGAAATGTTTCCATCATAATGGCACTTAAAACTATTTAATGAATAATTCACTAATTAAAAAATAAAGCTGAAATACAATAATATATAAATATTAAATGGAAAACATAAATGTAAAAAATAAATAAACGAAAATCAGAAATTAGAAAATTAGAAATGTTGTCTTGGGAACTAACTGAAGGAAGTTGAATTACTAAAATCACTAAAACTGAAATAAAAATAAAATAGAAATAATAAAAAATTACTAAAACTTTGTCTAAATTTAAAATGAAAACTAAAAATATAAAAATGTATTAAGTTAATTAAATTATTCAACTATTTAAAAAATACTTAAAATATTAAATATTAAAATATTTAATTATATATGTTTTTGTACCATAATAATGGCATCTACATATATGGACATATTAACACCACAAATTTTCTTTTTAATTAAAACTATTAAAATAATTTTTAGTAGTTGAACCTTAATCTAAATTTAAAATAAAAAGAAATATAAAAATAACAGCAAATGCAAAATATTCAAAACACATAATATTCATTCCATGAATGTTGGTAATGGAAATGCCTTTTTGTTTCTAGATGTGTACAATGATAATGCAATTTCTATTTTTTTTTTAGAAAATAAATTTAATTATTCATTGCACACTTTTGTCTTTTATAATACCACTATTGCTCAGACCCCTAGTAAAATCCCTGTAATGCATGGCCTCCAGTGTTTTATTGCACACTTACTTCCATGATGATTCCTCATTAGGCTTTACTTGTGTTTCCAGCCACACTGACTCCATCAGCGCAGGTAAATACATCTGTGCCACTGCAACCTCACAAAACCATACAAGATTATTGTAATACTCATTTACACACTGTTTATGGTGTCGTTCGGTGATTACACAAAGTAAACATTTATGTTTTTGCACCGTAAAGCCACTGTATTGTGAAAGGCATGCATTCTGCTTTGTCCGTAGGGTCTGGAACAATCTCAAATGAGCACATTACCCGCAAAACGCCTCAGGAGACTTCCTTAATACAGGTCTCTTTGTACATGACTGAACACATAAGCCCCATGAAATTCACTCTCCGGTATTTTTAATAGAAACATGGGCGTTCTTATTTTGGCAGAGGTTTATAGCTGGGGTTGCCTGTGTTCAAATAAATATCAAGCTTCTCGCATGGCTTTGTTTGGAGAGAAATAAAAGATGATAGCCATTAATTGCTGCCTGCTTTTGTTTGTCGTTTCCATACCTCCGCTAATAAAGTTTACAGAAGCTCAAATCCGTTTGTGTGAAGGTAAGCGGCGCATTTGCACAGCTAACGCAGAAAAGGCTGATGTTTAATGGCCCTCTGGGAATTCATCCATAAAACCCACTGCTAATTCACACTGCTAGAGTTCAGTCCATCCTGTTCTCAGTCTGAAACCTTTCTCAGCAAGGCGTGTCTAATAAAAGCCGGTGCTGAAATACATCTCACAGTTCGCCAGGTATCAATGAGTCAATACGGAAGTAAATAGGCCTTTGAGTTTCACTTACCGTCATTTTTTTGTGATCCAAACCTGCACAACTCTCTTCCATTCAACACAAAAGAACATATTTGGCTGAATCTCGATCTATGGTCACCTGTCAAGGACAGAAAACACAGTCTTGTAAATGCAGTCTATATGATTCATGCACTATGTTTAATGTCTGAAGTCATACAGTCATAGATAACAGACTGAAATGTCAGCTGTTATTCACATTATTCTGCAGCTCTTTTGCATACTGACATCAAACCTGGCACGTATTCAATCATAATTGAATATGCAATGCTAATGAGATCTGAGCGTGATGGCGGATATTTAAATGATGCTAATTTCCATCAGTTATTTAAAACATGTTAATATGAATAAATACATATAAATGTTAAAAAAATGTATATTTATGTATGTATTTTTAAATTTATTATCATATTAATTTATTTTATTATTAATAATACATTTAATAATTAATAATAATTTAAATTATTTAAATTATTAATAACAATAATTTTATGTGCATATATATATATATATAGACACACATTTATTATTATAATAATTTATTTTATGAAGAATATTAAAAGTAATAACTATATATAAGAAATATTTTTTTACATTTATTATATGCATTTATTTTATTATTAATAAAACAATTAATAATTATATTTATTATAATAATTTAAATTAAAACATTTATTATTATATTAATTAATTTTATAATAATAATAATAATAATACAATTTATAATAAATAATAACAATTTAATATGTGCATTTTAATATGTGCATTTAATTTTATATGTGTGACCCTGGAGCACAAAACCAGTCTTAAGTCGCTGGGGTATATTTGTAGCAATAGCCAAAAATACATTGTATGGGTCAAAATTATTGATTTTTCTTTTATGCCAAAAATCATTAGGAAATTAAGTAAAGATCATGTTCCATGAAGATTTTTTGTAAAATTCCTACTATAAATATATCAAAATGTAATTTTTTTTTAGTAATATGCATTGTTAAGAACCTAATTTGGAGAACTTTAAAGGTGATTTTCTCAGTATTTTTTATTTTTTTTGCACCCTCAGATTCCAGATATTCAAATAGTTGTATCTCGGCCAAATATTGTCCTATCCTAATGAACCATACATCAACAGAAAGCTTATTTATTGAGCTTTCATGTGATGTATACATCTCAGTTTTGTAAAAATTTTACCTTATGACTGGTTTTGTAGTCCAGGGTCACATATATTTATATCGGGGGCACCATAGAAGTCCTGAAATGTTCTCCTCAAAAAACATAATTTCTTTAAGACTGAAGAAAGAAAGACACAAACATCTTGGATGACAACGGGGTGAGTACATCATCTGTAAATTTTTGTTCTGGAAGTGAACTACTCCTTTAGGAACCTTTCGGTTTCGCAAAAAGTTCTTTGTGGCGAAATAAGGTTCTTTAGATGAAAAAAAAGTTAAGAAAGAGATTCAACCTTTGACTGAATGGTTCTTTGTGGAACCAAAAATGGTTCTTCTATAGCATTGCTGTGAAGAACCTTTTAAAGCACCTTTATTTTTAAGAATGCATATTGAAGTTCTTGTGCAAATGAAAGATTCCAAGGATGTTAAAGGGGTCATCGGATGCCCATTTTCAGTTCATATGATTCTTTAGGGTCTTAATGAAAAGTCTATAATATACTTTGGTTAAAAAATTATCAATAGTAGCATAAAAAACACCCTTTTATCTACCAAAATCAGCTCTGAAATAACTCAACTCATTTTATTGCATGATCCTTTAAATGCAAATGAGCTCTGCTCGCCCCGCCTCTCTCTGCTGTGGGATTATGAGCCGTAATGTTTACTTCAGCCGCGTTTAACGGCGAAACTTGCCAACGAGCACATTATTAAGAAAGGTCGTTTGCAAAGACAGATAAAAAACCCTTATACTCACTTCTGCTGTGGGTGAAGCTGCATCAGGAATGATTCGCACGAACATAGATGCATATGTAGATCAGGATCGGCACTTTCCTTTCAAAAACGAAAGTAACGCTATCCTCTGCATCTTCAGCAGCTCAGATGTCAGGAGTAAATGACTACTGCTTTGTTCATTATTACATCCAACAACAGAACACCTCAATCGGAGACATTCTTGTCTTCCCCTGCACCTGAGTCGACACAATGGCGATCGGAGTTGGACTGTTTGAGCTCGGTGAGGGCGGGTCTAAGGTAGGGCGCTCATGTCAATCAACTATCGTGAGAGTGGCCTCTGTCTGTGTGTCGTCACACCTACAAGAAGCTGAGAATGACCTGATTTTAAAAAGGGGATATTACTTTTAAAGATTAAAAGTACACAAACTGCCAACACACATTAATGTTCAAACAACATGTAAAAGTTAGTTTTGCATCCGATGACCCCTTTAAAGATTCTTCATGGAGCCATCAACTCCAATAAAGAACCTGTGCAAGTACACCAAAATCTCTTTTTGGGGTGTATATACTGGATGAGTGAGCGGACTGAAGGACTGAAGGAAGGGGGAGAATGAGGGGAGTCGCTGCGGCTGGCGTTTACACCCTCTATTAGCATGACAAAGGCACTCAGCACAGAGTGTGGCCCTGACCTTCAGCCCTGACAGGGTGTGAGAGAGGAAGTGCTGAGACTGAAGCCTCCTCCATTCTCACAGACGCACGGGTCCCCGGCTGCCCTCCGCCGCCTGCCTGCCATATTATCATGCTGATCCCATGGACGCCCCTGAGCAATACAAAGCCACGGAGCAACAGAGCGAGACCCAATTTCATCATTCAACAGGCCTCAAGTGGCTAAAGCGATGAAAAGCACACTGTAAATACAGTGATTTCACAAGCGGCAGGTCATTATTATGCAATCGTCTGGAAATCCAGGCGTTTGAAATTGATTTACTCTCAGTATAGCAAAATAAAATCCTGGCTATTGAAGCACACCAAATGAAATGGACACATTTCGTCACCTTAGAATTATAAGGTTCTATCTGCATTCTGAGCACTTTCGAGATTTTGAGCTTCAACGTTTTTGCATTCCATAGACTTCTGTAGATAGAACCATTTTTGTTTTCTAAAAAAAAGGCCCCAAATGTACATAGCATACAAAAGAAACATCAAATAATGTAAATAAGTTGTCACAGAATAAGAATATGTGAATAACTCAATTTTGACAAAAATGTCAGATAGAACCTTATAATTCTAAGGTGACGATTTGCTGAATTTTAGTCTCGGGCTATCAGATCAAGATTTTTTTTTTTAGATTTTTCATAACACACAGTAAAACCCAAAAGCATGAAATCACATTCAAAGTCAGTCTGACACATAATAAGCAAATCTTTGTAATGTACATACCATTCAAACTCGTCTCCATTTGTTTTTCTCTCCTGCTTTTTCCAGCTTTCACTTGAGCTTGTAAAACCCTGCGAAGACAATAGATACTCTGAGGCAAAAGCCCAAAATGAAATGGACAGATTAAGTGACACGTAACGAGGGACAGGAATGAAAGTGTGTTGGTGATCATCTTGTCTTTATCATAGTAAATCCTCATCGTTAGTGAAATTACATCCCACAGCATCAGCCTAATGGAGACATTTAAATGCAGACTTCACTTTTCAGACCAAAATATAATTAGAAAAATAGATTAATAACACAGTAAATCCTCTAACTCAATCTCTAATTTATTTATTTTAATTAATCATTTAAAATTATGCATTACTAATGTTACTAATATTATATATATATATATATATATATATATATATATATATATATATATATATATATATGTATTTATTTTATTAAAATAATGAATAAAAACATTTAAAAAAAAATTACAGAAATGTTGTCGTATTACCTTTATCATGGAAACTATGTTTATATGTACTATGTATTTTTTTATATTAAATTTTTCTTATAATATTATTAACATTAGTAATGCAGAATATTTACTTATTTTATTAAAATAATTAATTCAAATATAAAAAACAGCAGAAAATGTTAAAAAAAAAGTTTAAAAAATGTCTGAAACTGTAATGTTGTCCTATTACCTGTATCATGAAAACTGTTTTTTATATATATATTTAATATTTATTATAATATTAGTAACATTAGCAATGCATACTGTAATATTTACTTATTTTATTAAAATAATTAATACAAATACATGAAAAACGGCAGAAACTGTAATGTTGTCCCATTATTTTTGATCATGGAAATTATGTTTATATGTACTATATATTTTTTTTATATATATTTAATATTTATTAAAATATTAGAAACATTAGTAATACATACTGTATATAATACATACATACATAGCAGAAACTGTAATGTTGTCCCATTATCTTTATCATGGAAACTATGTTTATATGTTTATATTATATATATTTATACATAAATCTATTATAAATTATATTTATATATAATTATTTGTATATTTATTATTATATAAGTAACACTAGTAATGCACATTATTTATTATTTTATTTAAAGAATTAATACTTTTTTTAAATGACAGTATAATGTTGTTATATTACCTTTATCATGGAAGCTATGTTTATATGTACTCTATTTTTATACTTAATATTTATTATAATATTAGTATCATTAGTAATGCATAATATTTATTTATTAAATAAAACCATAGTAAATAAAGTCAATTTTGTGATAAATGTGGCTAATAACAAACATTACTGCAGTTAACTGTTATTTTGGTGGAAATTACCATTGTATATATTTGTCATGGCAGCTATTGCTGTCAAAGATTTTACTTTTACAGATTCAAGTATATGGATCGGCTTTATTAGAGGTATATTATTATATGTGAGGAAACGTTACACAGATCTGTCGTCTCAAGTACAGCGAAACAATTTCACACTCACACACGGACGCGAGAGCGAACGCGCCGCGCGTGCACGGCTGAGGCGGGAGCGCGCGTAGAGGCGGTCCGGCTGCTTCAGTTTCTGTAATCGCTTTTTTTCTGCTACCTTCAGTTAAATAGCGACGAGACGAGAACGAGCGGACGGCCCGACTCTGACTACACGGTATCATCCAGGAAAAGCGAATCGGGACTCCACATCGACGGCCGCTCGGCAGGTAAATATCCTCGCATGTCCGTCGGAGCCCTTCGACCGTGCGTGAAAAGTCGCTAAATGTCCCGCGAAAGTGCTTGTTTTTCCCCACAGTGTGCGGGGATGTGCGGGACGAGCCTTCTTCCTTTGTGCCGAGCCAGTTGCTCATCGTGGTCATCATGGGGGAATCGCTGCATGCTTTTCCTCTCACGCTATTCCCAGGCGCTTGGAAAATATCGCGGCGGAAGCTCGATGGGGCTCGACGGACGCGTTTGATCCGCATATTTTGTGCGGGATCGCGAAGCGCTCGCGGCCTCCCGCATAAATAGACGCTCCTTATAACGCGCATCGCGCATGCAGCTGCTGCAGCAGCAGGGTTTCTGCGTTTGCAGCGCAATCTGTCAGCCAGGTGCTTCAATGATTTCCTACAATGCCCTTCACATTCTAGTATACACTAGATATATGCTTCTAGTAAGCACCTCTGTGTACTTGAAATGGAGAAAACCCTTGATATTATGGTGACACCCTTTTAGGTGTGTGTGTGTGTGTGTGTGTGTGTGTGTGTGTGTGTATGTGTATATATAGATTATATACATGTATTCTCTACAGAATTGGAAACATCTTGAGAATGTATGTATGCAAATAGTATAATATCCAAGGTATGCATTTCTAGTAATTGTGCAGGAAGTTTTGGAACATTTGTCCTCTCCCTAAATTTGCAACTACCGAAACACGATAATATATCATTTAAATAGATGGGTTATTGACCTATTAAGATATTGCTAACATCTACCTTGTAAATGTATATATTTTTGTTCATTTTTAGCAATATCTCAAGTGTGATTTATGAGATTTGTTGTATTTTGAACCTTGTTTTTCTTCGTAAAAGGCTAAGTTGATCATACTGATTTTAAAGTTGAGAATTCATTAGTTTTGAATATACATTGAACCAAAGGCTCACAATCATAACATCTTTTTGATAAAGCATCCCATTTTTTGGTTGTAACTGCATAGTATTGCTTTGGCGGTGACCACATCACATTAAACAGATTAAAATGCATACTAAAATACAAAAACTTGGCATATCTGTACTAAAATTGTTTATTTCCCTAAAAATAAAAGATTGTGTTCCCTTTTATCACTCCCGAGCAATGATGACATGTTTCGTTGCGACTGTTACGGTAGAGACAATTTTATGGGATAACACTAAAAAATCAAAACAAAGATATCACTAATGAAAATTCACAAAATGTTTCAATAGTGACAATTTTAGATTCTTTTGAACCTAGTTTAAAGATGCTAATCAGCACATTGTTACCTAGAACAGTTCTGAAGAGTACACATGTAAAAAGTAAATGTTATGGAATAACTCCCGAATTATGTATATATATATAATTTTGTGATAAAATACACCCATAAAGGATGTGTGTGGACTTAAATGGTATTTATTCATTATACTACCAAATTACTCATTATACAATAGTGTCTTTACAGCAAATGTGTAATCTGGGATTCAAATATAAAAGGTGCATGATTTGGTTCCTTTTATTGGTACAGATTTACCTTCCGAAGAATTGTGTATTCAGCATGTGTTTTAGGATTAAAAATACCCAAAAAGTTACTTTTGTGAGCCTAAAATGAAACATACTCTTACTATGTACTGTTGTAGTATTGATTTGACTACATAATTGTTTATGTACAGCAAATAACATATACTTTGTGATTCTAAATATACCAATGAAGAGGTATTTTTAAACCCTTTTATCAGATTTTTAATATTTAGTTTTTTAAGTCTCTTCTGTTTCCCTAGCCTATGTTTATTTGATTCAAAATACAGCAAAAGTAGTAATATTGTGAAATATTTTTACAGTAATATTTTGAAATAGTTTTACTAAAAACTGCTTTCTATTAGAATATATTTTAAAATGTAATTTATACCTGTGATCAAAAGCATCATTACTCCAGTCTTCAGTGTCACATGATCCTTCAGAAATCATTGTAATATGCTGATTTGCTGCTTAAGAAAACGATATTATTATTATTATTATTATCAATATTTTAAAACAGCTTGGTACATTTTTTCAGGATGCTTTAATGAATAGAAAGATCCGAAGATCAGAATTTATCTGACATAAAAACCTTTGTAAAATTATACATTATGCCATTCAAAAGCTTGAAATCAGTATAAGAAGAAATTTTAGAAATGAAAACTTTAATTTAGCAAGGATGCTTTAAACTGATCAAAAGTGATGATAAAGGCTAATAAATGCTGTTCTTCTGAACTTCCTATTCATCGTAGAAACCTAAAAAAACATAGTACTCTGCTGTTTTCAACATTTTTTTTGAGCAGCAAATCAGAATATTAGAATGGTTTCTGAAGGATCATGTGACTGGAGTAATGATGCTAAAAAAACAGCTTCGAAATCACAGGAATAAATTACATTTTAAAATATGTTCAAATAGAAAACAGTTATTTTGAATGGTGACACTATTTCAGATTTGTGCTGTTTTTGCTGTACTTAAGATCAAATAAATGCAGGCTTGGTGACTAAAATCCTACTGTTAAAAACGTTTGACTGGTAGTGTGTGTGTACATATGTGTGTCTATATTTTTAACATTTCAGAATTGATGTTATGCTACTTTACAGTGTATACATTGAAGGATTGAATTGCTTTTCTTGCACAGCGGTCAAGTTTGAGTGGGCCGCGAGAGCAAAAGCCTTAGCCTTTTCATTTCAGTCTAGATTTTTAGCATTAAGATACATTACCTCTGAATGAGTGAGCGAGGGACTAAAGGTCGCTAAACAGAACCTGAGACTCACACATTGATGTGATTTATCGGTGACTGAAATGGGAAATAACTCGAGCAGGACGTAAACCGGCTGCATTGTGTCTCAAAATCCCGAAGCACACAGACTGTATTTGGAGTCGAAGCCATTAACTCTCTGGCATGACTGCATGTGCGCTGCAATTTAAATGTTTTATGACTCATTTCCCACATTATCACAAAACGAGTTGACCCGTAAAATCCACTCTCAGAAGTGTTAATACCTTCCTGTTGGTGTATCTGTGATCATTTACGACTTGGATCTAAAAAAGAGGCGACCTAACGTCTCGGGCGACTTTGAAGCGAGGTCTCTATTCTCAGTATGAATTGGTTCACTCTCTCCACATCATGCATCTTTTATCTTTGTTTAAATGCTGAGCTGAGAGCGCAGGTTCCATAGGTATTTATTAGCTGGACTCGTGTGGCTTTTAAAGCCTGGGATCAGAGGGTTTTCCTCGCTGCCGCATCTCCTGATAACATCAGAAAGAATTTCTCCTCGTCGTTTGAGAAGAACAGCAGCACCCTCATAGATCAGATAAACATGTAAATCATGATTTGACGTGATCAAACGTCTGGGAGAAAATTCTAGAGTATGATTTCATTTCGGGCTACTTCCTGTGACGGTACAGGAAATGCCTGCTTGAAATTCCTCCTGAATGAAAAGTGGGGCCACGTTATGATGACGTCTCAATCTAGCTAAAAGGATGCAAAGTCCAGTTATAATTCTTTTTTTAAAACACCTTTAACCTTATTCCTTGTTGACTTTAATTAAAGATAATGGGCCTGATTCATGTGTAAAATCATTCTTCCATAAATTGTTGAATTGAACTGAATGACAAGATAATGTTTTTAAGAAGGATTTCACAAATGATTAAGGTCTGGCTTTTCTAATAGTGTTTATAGATTATATATACTGTAGATTATAGAGCATATTGAAGTTCTAATTAGATGAGGTTATGCATACTGAAACTAGGTGTTATAAGCTTCATGTATTGTAATTTTGGGCAAAGACAGGTGGAAATCCATGTACATGCATGGGTTTATAAGTCTGAAATTTTGTGCATATGGAAAAAAAGAATAAAATATAGAAATTAATACTTTTATTTAGCAAAGATGCTTTAAATTGATCGAAAGTGATGATTAAGGCACGTATACTGCTACAAAAGATTTCTGTTTCAGATAAATGCAGTTCTTCTGAACTTCCTGTTCATCAGTGAAACCTGAAAAAATAATTCTCGGCTGTTTTCAACATAATAATGAAAGTAAATGTTTTTGAGCAGCGAATCTGAATATTAGAATGATTTCTGAAGGATCATGTGCCTGCAATAATGATGCTTAAAATTCAGCTTGGAATTCACAGGAATAAATTACATTTTTAAATATATTCAAATAGAAAACAGTTATTTTAAATAGTAAAAATATTTCACATTTTTACTGTTTTTGATGTACTTTGATTTAAATAAATGCAGGCTTGGTGAGCAGAAAAGTAAAAACACATATATAAATATATATGTAAAATCATTCTTCCATAAATTGTTGCATTGAACTGAATGACAACAATGTTTTTTAGGAAGGATTTACATAGATTATTAAGGTCTGACTTTTCTAATAGTTATTTTGTGTATTTATAGATTATATAGTATATGGAAATTACAATTAGATGAGTTTATGCATTCAGTAACTAGGTGTTGTAAGATCCATATATGGTCCTTTCGGGCAAAGACAGCTGCAAATGCATGGGTTTATAAGTCTAAAGTGTTTGCACACTTTTACGATAAAATCTAGGCAAATTTTTCTATAAAACACCCTAGAAATGTGCATTAAGAAAGTAAATTAATCCTTAAGATGTTAACACAAAAGGCAGATTTTGCACTGGTTTGTAAAACCATTATTGGTTTTACAAATGAAAAATCAGAATTTTGTGCATACACATCTTTTTAAAGTCAAAGTTTTATACATGATGCCCCAGAAAGGAGCATTAAAAAGTGAAAAGGGTCCATTTTAGTCTAATGTTGAGGAAGATTAAAGATAATTGGCCTTGAGGCAAGAGCAAAGTTCTTTGTGAAACTATTATTGCTTAAATGGTTGCACTGAAATGAATGTGTCATGTTTTTATGATTTACACAGAATTTTGTTGTTTGCAGTTTATTAATTCTCAACATTCAAACCTAACACCACTATTGTTGAGTGAAAAACCTTTTGTAAAGAGTCCGCTTTCTCTGCTTTCTATTCTGCTCAGAAATCACCGTTTTATTCGTCTTAATTCAGCACAGCTGGAATTAAGACAACTATTGACTTCATACCCCAGTGACTTCACCCGACAGTCTGCTAATGTAATCGTGTGTGAATCCTGTTGTGTTTCCAGGGCCAAGATGTCTAGTGAGGTGCAGAGACCAGATGATAGCCCCAGCACAAGCGGAGGGAGTTCAGATATCGAGCAGCGGGAGACGGCACCTCCTCAGCAGGAGCGTGATCTGGTTGCTCCCAAGAAGAAGGAGACCAAGATCTCCAGTAAAACCGCGGCCAAACTCTCCACCAGTGCCAAGAGGTAATGCTCTGGCTCTTTGCTTTCTAACAAATCAGCTTTAGTGGGCAAAAAATTGATGTTTTGGACATTATAGGAAATATATCGACACTAATGTCTTGTTGGAGCTATTTTACAGTTTGCATTGAAAGCTGCTTTGAAAACAATCGGTACTGTATAAATCGCTATATGAATGAAGGTGACTTGATGTTTATGTGCGAGAACGAAAATTCAATAAGAAAAAAGATGACTTAATTCACTGATATTTGATTATGTTGTGAAAAGTGGCTGATGCATATCAAGATGAACGAAATATCTGCATATAGAAAATACACATTTTTGGTTATTGGAATAATGTGCACAATAAGACCAGAAACATGCATTGACATAAATGGGGGCCAATTTTACTTCACCTATATTCAAAATAATCAGCATTGCATCTAATCGAATTAAATCGGAAATGAAATCGAATAGTAACCTTGTGAATCGGAATCAAATCGAATTGTGAAATTTGTATCAAAACCCAGCCCTATTATTGTCATATAAACTAATTAAAATTAAACATTGAAGGTCTAACAACATATAGGTTAATAATTTCAACCCGTATTTAATGTAGTCTGGTTTTGTTCCTCTTTTGTCTGCTAAATGCATAAATGTGAATGTCACACACATTGCTACAATTTGGCTAATTTCTACCAAGTGACGGATGAATTTGTGCCAGAATTCCTGCTGATTTGATTCAGCACATGGCTTTTGTTGGTTGTTTTTCTTTCTTTTTAATAGTTGATGAGCTTATTTACAGTTGTGGTTGCAGAATCTGCAAAATGCTAATTATTTTACCATAATAAAAGGGGTTATACAAAATGCATGTTATGTTTTATTTAGTACTGACCTGAATAAGATATTTCACATAAAAGATGTTTACATATAGAGAAAACAATAGTTGAATTTATCAAAATGACCCCATTTTAATACTGTGTTGTTACCTGAATGATCCACAGCTGTGTTGTGTTGTTCATGAGTCCCTTGTTTGTCCTGAACAGTGAAACTGCCCGCTGTTCTTCAGAAAAATCCTTCAGGTCCCACAAATTCTTTGGTCTTTCAGCACTTTTGTGTATTTGAACCCTTTCCAACAATGACTGTATGATTTTGAGATCCATCTTTTCACACTAAGGACAACTGAGAGACTCATTTGCAACTATTACAGAAGGTTCAAACACTCTGATGCTTCAGAAGGAAAAGCAATGCATTAAGAGCTGGGGGTGAAAACTTTTGAACAGAATGAAGATGTGTGCATTCTTCTTATTTCGCCTAAATATTGTATTTTGTATTTTTTTTTCATGTAGTTCTGCCCTTCAGAAGCTACAGAAAGTACTTGCATGTTTCCCAGAAGACAAACTAAGTTAATTACTCTGATCTTCAAATTCCAAAAGTTTTCACCCCCGTCTCTTATTGCATTTTTTTTTCCTTTTGAAGCATCATTGAGTGTTTGAACCTTCTGTAATAGTTGCATATGAGTCCCTCAGTCATCCTCAGTGTGAAAAGATGGATCCCAAAGTCATACAGTCATTGTTGGAAAGGGTTCAAATACACAAAAATGCTGAAAAACCAAAAGAATTTGTGGAACCTGAAGGACATTTTAAGTCAGCAGGCAGTTTAAGTGACTCATGAACAACTATTACTAAACAACAAAACACAGTATTAAAATGCGGTCATTTTTAAAAATGCAACTATTTTCTCTTGTGGACTACATGTAAACATCTTTTATGCGAAATACTCAGGTCAGTACTAAATAAAAAAAAAAATAACATGCATTTTGTATGATCCCTCTTATTTTGCTAAAATAGTTAACATTTTGCAGATTCTGCAAGGTAAATATGTAAACTTTTGACTATATGGTTAGATTTTATTACATCATGCAGGTTTAAGTTCTCTTAGGAAATTATATTAACCCTGAATCCATCCTAATATGTGACCCTGGACCACAAAACCAGTCTTAAGTCGCTGGGGTATATTTGTAGCAATAGCCAGAAATACATTGCATGGGTCAAAATTATTGATTTTTCTTTTATGCCAAAAATCATTAGGGAATTAAGTAAAGATCATGTTCCATGAAGATTTTTTGTAAAATTCCTACTGTAAATATATCAAAATGTAATTTTTGATTAGTAATATGCATTGTAAAGAACTTAATTTGGAGAACTTTAAAGGTGATTTTCTCAGTATTTTGATTTTTTTGCACCCTCAGATTCCAGATTTTCAAATAGATGTATCTCGGCCAAATATTGTCCTATCCTAACAAACCATACATCAATAGAAAGCTTATTTATTGAGCTTTCGTATGATGCATACATCTCAGTTTTGTAAAATTTAACCTTATGACTGGTTTTGTGGTCCAGGGTCACATATAGGTTTAAATTGCTCTTACACTACTTAAGCTTGTGACTCGCCATGAAAATAGCCAACCGAGCAAGCTTGTTCGAAAAGACCCACAAGCCATCAGTTAAGATGCATTGGTGTGTGTCATAAGAAAATCCCCTTTTGCACACGTGTAAACCTCTCAATGTCAAAGCTTTCGTCTTGCAACCAAAATAACATGTTTGGATGCTTTTACACAACAGGGATCTGTGCAATTGCTCAGAGGATGTATGAACATTACATTTGTTTGCAGATGATTGGAGCAAGCTGAGGTTTGCTTCACTGCATTTCTTTTGTTCTCTACTCGCTGTTTCACATTCATTCTGTGAACGGGCCTTGCTGGCAACGCTGTAGATTCTCTGAAGGCCCGACTGCAGTACGATGGCATTATGCAATCAGTTGAGCAAAGCTTTGCCTGGGACTCGCTGCTTTTTTTTTTATAACAGTGACTGCAGCATCCTGTTCCGTCTGCATATCAAGATCCAAACAGGCCGATTTGGACTGCGGATGGTTTTTGTCTCTGCTTGATGTTACACGACTTGAGAAGCCTGAGGGTTTAGATGTCAACATCAAAAGTGTTTGTGCATGAAAGAAAACTGTGTTGATGTTTTGGGCCTCCGAATGAAAACAATTAGCTTGTGCGTTTTCAGACTGGGCTGAATGATTGTGGTTTGTCAAAGGAATAGTAAAGCCAGAAATTAGTTATTCACTCACCCTCATGTCATTCCAAACCCACATGTTGTTGTTTTTTTTTGTGAAAAGAGGAGTCTTTAGGCAATTGTGGAGGCTAATGGTTGTTAACTCTGGGGAAGAAAGAAAAAGCAATGTTAAAAACAATTCAGTTTTTCAAAGTACGCAATACATTCAGATTTCATCCAGAACTATAAATCATACTAGTAAATCATATACTTACAAAAACTTTACAAAAAGCTTGAATATATAAATTATTAAAATTATAGTAGTATTAATATAAAAACACTTAAAATAATATATATATATATTTAATAGTTTATATATGATTAGTATTTATTTTACATAATAAATGTATATCATTCTTTTTAAATGAGTTATAAATTAGTATACAAAAAAACTTTAATATATAAATTTAAAACAAAATATGATTTTTTTATGAATAGTTTATATCTTTTTTTATCGTTTTAATTTATTTTACATAGTAATATTTTTAATATTTTGTAAATAATTATCATGAAAAATTTATTAATATAAATGTATTATTTTTAGTCGATTATACATGATGTATCATTTGTATTTAACTATAATAATCCAATAAAAATAATAATAGAAATGATAATAAATATTAATAATTATAAAAATGATCATTAAGAAAAAGTACATGATTTATTCTTTTTTTAATAACTTGTGTATATAATATAATTTGTATAAAACTATAATACAAAAAACTAATATATAAATATAAATTGAAAACAAAAAAATATTTATTTTGAATAGTTTATATATAATATTTATCGTTTTTATTTATTTTCATATTATTTTGTAAATTATGAAAAATGTATATAATTTATTTTTAATCAATTGTACATGATATATCATTTGTATTTAACTATAATAATGCTAATAAAAATAATAATAGTAATAGAAATATTACTAATAATTATTATTATGATTATTATGAAAAAGTACATTCATTTTTAATAATTTGTATATAATATAATTTGTATACAAAAAACTTTAATATATAAATATAAATTGAAATTTTTAAAGTTTATATAGATGTTATAGTTTTAATTTTACATATGTTGTAAATAACTATGAAGAAGTTATAGAATTTTTTTAATCAATTGTACATATATAATTTTTAACTATAATAATGCTAATAAAAATAATAAAATTTTAAAATATTATAATTACTATTATTAGGAAAAAATACACTTTTATAATTTTTTTTTATAAATGATAGATAATTTGTATTTAACATTTTTTATTATTATTATTATTATTATTATATAAAATATTTAAAAATATCTTTATTCCCAAGCCTTTAAACAGTAGGTGTACTACAGTTACATACTGACATTTATGCATGCACAGCAATTACTTTAGTGTCATAAATCAATTTCTCTTCTGAACAACTTACTCTTGTTGCTTTTCAGTGATGTAGTGCGGCTTAAACACCCACAAATAGCAACCCACTACTCAAGGATTTGTATTTTGATGATGTATGGTTTCCTGTTGTAGCTGACTGTCGAAAGTCGAAGGAAGTATGCGTTTAAATAACAAGCGTAATGTTCGCAGTCACTGTGTGTGTGCGTGAGTCACTTTTCTTGGAAATGAAAACCCTCTTGATTTCACACGCCTTCGCTCGCTTTGACCTCCGATATAACAACAGGTATCGCTCACAGAAGATGCCAGGGACGTTCAGACTTGAAGTGCGGTGACGGATAAATGTATGTTTTGAAAATAGAGAAATCTATTAGGTCACCTACTCACTGAAAAATGCATTTGAAAGTGTATTCAATGCTGGAAATTACAATGCTGTTTTCAACTATTATAAACAAGAATCACAACTGGTTTGTCCTGCTTGGTTTGAGGCATTTTTGATTGATTTTAAACTCCTTAATGCAGTCTTAATGCAATTATAGTTGCTAATGGTAATGAATAATTATTAATAATAATTGTTAATTCTGAGGAAGAGTGAACAGTCATAAAAACAACTCCAATTGTGCTGCACTCAATATATGCAATAAATTCAGATTTCAACAATATGTAGTTGCAAAACGTTTAATATATTATTATTAGTAGTAGTAGTAGTAGTAGTAGTAGTATTGAATTAGTATTATAGAATGCAATTAATGTTATTTAAAATATTACTTTAAATTATTATATAATGTAATTATTGTTGTAATTTATTTTTAATAATGTAGATCTAATGTATAATTTGTATTTAACATTATTATTTATTATTATTATTATTATATAAAATATCATTATTATAGTTTTAAGTATTAAGTATTATTAAAGTTTTTATAGTATTAAGTATTGTAGAAGGCAGTTAATATTATTAAAAAAGATAGATAGACAGATAGATAGGTAGATATTAGTAATATATAATTTGTATTTAAAATAAAAATTGTTATTATTAATTAAATTATAGAATTCTATTATTATTGATTCTTTATTTTTAATAATATTCATTTTATTTATGATTAATAATAATAATAATATCCTCATTATCATACTGATTATTATTATTATTGAATACTAATAATTAAATTAAAGTATTATAGAATGCAGATATTGTTATTATATATTTTTTTTCTTTTTAATTTATTTGTAATATAATGATGATGAGGAGGATTATTATTATAAAATTATTATAAAACATTTAATATAATTTATTATTATTTAATAATAATAGTATTATTATTATTATTATTATTATTATTATATAAAATAATTAAAACACTTAATATAATTTATTATTGAATATGTATTTAATAATAATAATTATTATTATTATTGATGCTTTATAATATTAATTTTAATAATACAAGTGTATATAATTTATGTGTGTGTAATTAATAAAAAATAGATAAATTATATTATTATTAATTACACATATACTTAATAAAAATAAGTTACATAAATTCTTTTAATTTTCTTATTTCTTAAGTATATTTATTTAAAGTATATTTCTATAGATATAACCATATTTAGCATCTAAGTGTATGTGGCCTTGTAAACAAATGCACTCTGTTAAATAAATAAATGCTTTCTTGTGTTGCAGGATTCAGAAGGAGCTTGCAGAAATCACACTTGACCCTCCACCGAACTGCAGGTAAGCGTCTGCTGTTTGTAAATGTGTGCTCTTTGTGCTGGCCTCCGCCGGAGAGAGAGAGAGAGATAATGGGAGAGAGAGAGGATAATGGTTATTGTGTGTTGATGAGGCTGTCAGGCGGGCGAGTGAGGAGAGAGTCGCCACATGTGCCGTTGCAGGGATGAGTGACTGGGGCTCCCCGGGGGCCGCTGAGGAAAACCAGACCTTAATAAAGCACATAACTGGAACTGACATTGTCATTGATTGGCCTCATGTTTGTATCAGGAGAATAATTACCCACTAGCCCTTGTGTCCAGAGACTATGTTTAAGAGAGGCCCGGAAAAGCCTCACGTGAGAGTGATGGGATAATATGTTGGTATTGTGCGGATCTATTAGGATTAAGATCTTGCCACTATGATACTGGGGACTGTGGGTGACTTCCAGGGTGTTGCTATGCGGTTGCTAGGTGCTCTGAGTGGTTTTGGTAACAGATTGTCTTTGTTTGTTTTTGTTTTTGCCCTTTTTAATGGCCAGTTTCTAGCAAGATTTACAGTTTAATGATTTTTTTTTTTTTGTGCCTTAATTGTTGACAGGACAGTGGATATACGAAAAATAACTTTATTTAATAATAATTATTATTTTGTTGCTTATTTATTTGTTTAATAGTATACATTTTGTTTTATTTATTTATAATACACACTGTTTTATTTACTTTTTATTACAATATTTGAAAATATTTATCTGTATTTCCAACCCCATTTTCTAAACGGTGTTCTTTCGTTTGTTTGTTTTTTTACCCCTTTTTAATGGGCAATTTCTAACAAGTTTTACAGTTCAATGAAATGGTGCATATTTTTTTTTTTTTTTTTTTTTTATTAAGTTATATTTTTGGGGGCTTTTTATGCCTTAACTGTTGATACTACAGTGGAGATGTGAAAAATCACTATTAAATAATGATAATAACAATTATTATTTTGTTGTTGTTTTTTTATTTGTTAAATAATATACATTTTGTTTTATTCATTTATAATACATATTATTATGTTTTTATTTATCTTTTTATTTATTTTTTATATTATTTTATTTATTTTTTTTACAATATTTTAAAACATTTATCTGTATTCTAAACCCCATTTTCTAAACAGTGTTTTTTGGTTTGTTCGTTTTTCCTCTTTTTAATGGGCAATTTCCATCAAGATTTACAACTTAATAATTTTTTAAGGTATATTTTTGGGGCTTTTTATGCCTCAATTGGACTTTGGAGATGCATAAATTCACTTTATTTAATAATAATAATTATTATTATTTTGTTGTTGATTTATTTAATAATATAAATGTTTTGTTTTATTGATTTATAATACCTATTATTATTTTTTTATTTTAAAAATCTTTATTTTCTTTTACAACATTTAAAAACACAAATAAACAGGTTAATTGTTAGTTTTTCTCCTCTTTGTAATGGGCAATTTCTAGCAAGATGTTAGAGTTTAATAAATAAAATGTATGTTATTATTTTTTTAGCTTTTATGCCTTATTTGTTGATAGGACTGTAGAGATACGAAAAATCACTTTATTTAATAATAGTTATTATTATTTTATTGTTTATTTATTTGTTTAATAATATAAATGTTTTTATTTTATTAATTTTTTTTTATCTATTTATTTATTTATTTTTATTTATTTTATCTGTAAAAACATTCCCAACAATTTTCTAAACAATTTATCATTATTTTGTGGTTTATTTATTTGTTTAAATAAATATAAATATAATAAATATTGTAGTGTGTGCTTTGTTTTATTGATTTACAATACATATTTTATTTTTACAATATTTAAAAACATTTTACAATTTTTATATATATATATATATATATATATATATATATATATATATATACACATACATACATACATTCATTCATTCATTTATCATCTGAGCATTTAAGTTAATAAAATAAGAAAAACATTAAATAGATTTATTTATAAGAATCATTTTATTTATTTATTTACCATTATTACTGTGGTTGCTTTCATAATTTTTTTTTTTTTTCATTTATAATGAGTATGTATTTATTTGTTTATCAATATTTAAAAACATTTATCTGTATTCCAGAACCAATTTTATAAACAGATGATTATTACTACAGTTATATGACATTTATACATCCACAGGCGGTTTTGTTTTGGCTGGTGGCATATATAAATCTATCGTCTGAACTCTTATTGTTAAAAAACGTCTAGTACAATCTAGTAAGTGCACACTATCTGCAGGCAGCTGTTAGTAGATTTATTTCCCAGCGATTTCTTTACCAGTTTCATCATCTGCCGTCTGTAATAGCACATCATTCATGTGTGGAGCACAAACGGTGTGAGTTTCACTCCAAAGTGCCACTATTTCTATTTAGATTAAGACGAGGATATTGTTAGATAAAGATAATATCAGTGCTTTCAGAATAAATCAATGTCTGTAACAGGAGATCACTGATAAAGCTGTCATATTCTGCGTTATCGCATTTACAGCTCGGAGCAAACACGCTGAAGTCTTCACTTTTAGGAATTATCTTGACAGTGAGGGATGTTCCTACGGATCGTATCTTATATCGTGGTTTCCTTTTCATCCTGTAACTTCATTCACACCTAAGAAATGTGTCCCTTCTGCCAGACAAACGATGCACCAGATGCCAATGTAATAATAAATCATGTTTACTCTGTAAACTGTTGGCGAGATGCGAGTGAGAATTGAGAGCTGCTGTTTTTCTGAGAGAGCTTTCCATTCAACTCTTCCCGTATCAATAAGAGCGTCTCCAAATTGATATCGAGTTTATCCCGCCTGCGAAAGAAAGCTGTAGGTGTTCTTTGGATATTTGTGCACTGGTTTTTGTGCCTGTGAGCTGAACCGAGGGTAATAGGATTTCGTTAACAAAGAGGAACAACAGGCGCCGTTCGAGACTGGATGCTGAGGTCTAGGAATAAATACTGTTAACAGTTTTTTCCAGCAGCACATTGTGAGTGTTACGCTGTTGTGGAACCAGCTGGAGTTTTACTGGGAGAGAATGACGCCGTCAGTCTCTAGAAACAGCAGCAGGCCTCGCTGAACGGATAAATTCAGTGTGTGTGATGTCATTGTGGTCAGACGGCGGGACAGAACTGTGTCAGTGACTTTTCAGTGTTATACACCTTGTTAGGGCTGGGCTTTATGATGGTATAATACCATGAGACGGTAGAAATGGGTTATATATTAAAGGTCCCATATTGTACACATTTCTGGAGGTTTATTTTAGTTGTTGATGTCCTTAAGAATATATATTTGCGGTATAAGGGCCAAAATCCATCTCAATATATTGTTACAGCTCCTTTTTTAGGAGCTCTGTCAAAAACAGGTCGATTTTGGCCCATCTAATTAATATTTATGAGCCTCTCTTCTGATTGGCCTGTTGTTTTCTGAGTGACGCACAGCCAGGCCAATCACAGGTAACTACGGTCATGTATGCTTTAGCCGAACCCAGAGCCATAGAGAGAGCCTAGCCTGCTGATACTCAACAGGATATTTCAGAATGATCATTAATGTTTTTTTCTTTTTCAAACACCGAATGCAGTAAGCTACATAACTGTTGCTTTAGTAAAGCCCCTTTCACAATGCGCGCTGATTCTGGAAAATTACGGGAACGAGCGCTGTGTGAACAAAAGCCAGAACCATAAAGGCAGTGTTGTAGTGATGATGAACGTTACCCTGCGACTCTTCACGACAAAAAAATACGTGCAAAGTAGAATGAAGCGGCGATCAGGCAGAGCCAGCTCCTCACTATCAGCGCTGAAGCACAGTTTGTTCAGGTTAGTTTCAGTTTAGTGAAACGTACGCGTCGCATTACATCTCACATCCAAATGTCACATGTCTTTATGGGTTGTGTGTAAAGCACGCACAGATTCCGGAAAACAACTGTGAATGAACCAAATCAAACAACTCCGGAACAAATCATGGGACACATTATCCGTGTATTTACCGGAATCGCTGTGAAAGAGGCTGAAGTTGACGTGCCACTGGTCTCTTATATTCACGTTGTTCTGAAGCCTGTGCAATGATGTAGTTTCGACATCTATCGACTGAACAGGGTTTTCTCGACTTGTTTCCGTGTTGTTGTTGCTTAGCAATGTTATGGACGCGATGTTGTCTGGGTTTGACAAAAGGAGGGTGGGACGTGATTGGTGTTCGGGGTGGTGACTGAAGGCGGTGACTGAGTAGATCGGACGTCACATCTTTGCGGAAGTCACAGCGGCTCGTGAAAATGAACAGCTACTTTAAGCAGGCTGTGTGCAGTTTACTGTGGATTGACTGTTTTGAAACTCATATGGTAGTTACATAGCCCCTAGACCTCAGTTATCATGAAAAAAGCCAGGAAATTTCGATTTTGACAATATGGGACCTTTAATGTGTATATACCAACATATCTGGAATACATTTACTATAAGAAACTAAACATTTTATAGAATTAAAAAACTTGTGTATGTATAGTATTAAATGCAAAATAAATGTATTGATGTGTTAGACGGATGATTTTAATGAATGCATTAATAAACTATTATTTAGTTGATAGTTGATATAGAATATATAAAAAAAATTGTGTAATTTAATGTATTAATATTAATGTATTTAATGTGTGTGTGTGTGTGTGTGTATATAAAATTTTAAATTTTATTAATACATTTATGAATAAATGTTAAAATGTAAATGATTGTCTTCTATTATATATATATATATATATATATATATATATATATATATATATATATTAATATAAATTTATTTTGAATATATTCAGAATTATAATATAAATTTAATGTATTTACGTATGTAAATGTATTAATACATTAAATATAAACTTTATATATTTTATTTTTTTATTTAATAGCCTTAAATGTTTTTTTTTATTTAATATGAATAATGTTCAGTTAAATTAAAGTATCAAATTGAATATATTAAGAAGTTAATTTAATAGAAAAAGTAACTTTTATTAAGAATTACAGCATTATAAACGGTAGTTAAATGTGTTTAAATAAATATTAAATCTTAGAATATAAAATCTTTAATAATATTTAATCTAAATGTAATTTAGATTTAATGTTTAATTTGCCTTGTATTTATTTATTTGATTAAAGGTCTTAAAATAATATAATAATAGAAAATAGAATAGAAAAACCTTAATTATAATAAATTTTAATTGATGTATTTCATATATGTGACCCTGGGCCACAAAAATCATCTGACAGCTGTATAAATAAGCTTTCCATTGATGCATGTTTGTTAGGATTGGACGATATTTTGCCGAGATGCACTTATTTGAAAATCTAGAATCTGAGGGTGCAAAAAAAATAAAAATAAAAAATTTAGAAAATCTCCTTTAAAGTTGTCCAAATGAAGATCTTAGCAATGCATATCACCAATCAAAAATTAAGTTTTGGTATATTTAAGGCAGTAAATGTACAAATTATCTTCATGGAACATGATCTTTACTTAATATCCTAAAGATTTTTGGCATAAAAGAAAAATTGGTCATTTTGACCCATGCAATGTATTGTTGGCTATTGCTACAAATACACCTGTGCTGCTTAAGACTGCTTTTGTAGTCCAGGTTCACAAATGTATTTCATATATTGCATTTAATATAAGAATGTATTTAAATAATAAATGTATTAATTAGTTTTTAACTCAAACTTCATACTGCCTGCAGTAGATGTTTGTGCGCTCTGACATTCTCTGTAAGATGCTTGCATCAGCAGCTGATCAGAATGTCGCCTCTCGTTCTGCGGAATACTGCTGGCTGTTGATTAGCATTACGCTCCTGAGGGAAAATCCGCGCGAGTCATTTTTCACCTCCTGACCATTAGCTGCAGCAGGGAGGATATGCATATTCATGAGGGGAGAGGAGCACAGCGGCCCACCAGAAATGATCTTGATCATGTGTGTCGAAGGCCTCCATCTTAGACCCCAGATAAAAGCTTTTACACAGAACTGAAATCAGAGATGGGGAAATGTTCAAGTTGTTTCTACACACACAATGACGGTTCTCCTAATGACCAGACAAAAGGCATGATGGGTATTTCTTCAACTATACACACTTTTAACCCTCACTTTGGACTCACTGATTTCATTTTTGTCATTTAATTCTATTAAATCTGTTCTAATAAATCTGTAACTAATTTCATAGTTAACATTTATTTTTATATGTATTTTTATATATATTTTTGTAGTATTTATTTAAAT
>NC_133369.1:5216212-5253255 GCF_049309525.1 Garra rufa | reverse complement strand
AAGAATAATATTATTGTTGTTGTCTTGCTAATTTCATAGTTAACATTTTAAAATTTGTAAAATATTTTACTTTTTGCATATTTTTATTTTATAATAATAATTATTATTATTATTACTACTACTGTAAAATATTTAAATTACATGATTGTATTTTATTATAATAAATATTAATGTTTTTAACAATTTATTAGATTGAATGGTAATGATGATAATAATAACAATATAATAATAATAATCCATAATTAATATTTTTTACTTTTTGCATTTTTTCTTGTATTACTATTATCATTATTACTACTACTATAAAATATATTTCAATGAAACAAATAAATGTGTTATTATATTTAAAAAATATATTTATTAATTTTTCAGATTTAATATCATTTTTTGTTATTGTTAATGTTGTTATTATTATTGTTATTTTTTTAACATTTAATGATAATAATAATAATAGTTATTGTCTTGCTTTGGCTTTTGTAGTTAACATTTAAAAAATTTGTTAAATATTGCAAATTTACATTTTAATAATAATAACAATAATAATTGTAATATTACTACTGCTATAAAATGTTTCAAAACAATTAATTAATTATTTGTATTATTATTAAAAAATATAGTCATTTATTTACTTTTAAGAAATGGTAATAAATTATTATTATAAGATTTAATGATGTTAATAATAATGTTTATAATAACAATAATAGTTATTGTCTTGCTAAGGCTAATTTTGTAGTTAACATTTTAAAATATTTGTAAAATATTGCATATTTACATTTATTTATTAATAATAATAATTATTATTATTATTACTACTAGTACTATAAAATGTTACCCAACAAATATATATATTATTTTTATTATTATAATAAATATTATTTATTTATTTTAAACAAATAATACTAAAACATTATAATAATACATTATTTTTCTCTTTTAAAGTGATATTTATCTTAATTTGATTATTAGCTGTTGTGAACTTGAGTCAAAGGACTATAAAACAATAAAAGCTGTATGTCAAAAACATATGAAAAGTAGCGAAAATGGTAAAATGTTTCCACGACAATTTTAGTCTGAGACTCGTATAACACAAAAAAACGTTGAAACCTGTTTGTTTCAATAAAAATCAGTGCCTACAACATAAAGGTGTCTGTAGTTGAAGAAACAGGCAGATATGAATTAGTTATGAAGCGTTTTCAGACAGCTGCACCCATGTTGCCAGGCCCTGATTTTTCTTTTCTTTTTTTGCCTAGTGTGGAAAGACTGTTGTTTGATCTGGAGTCGTTTTCAATACTTGAGTCTTGAAGGCAGGAAATGTTTGGCATATCCTGCTGTGCTGCTCACTGGGATCATGTTTTAACATGCGAACAAACAGGAAGGAGGAATCTGGCTCTGTGATCGTCAGCGCACCACACTCAAAATATCACATTAGCTACCTGTTTATTTAAGTGTTATCCAAACGCTGCGTTTGTGGAGCCGCGGCACAGGTGTTTATTTAACACACTGCGGCGTTTATCTTCGCTTCTTAGAGTTCAAGTGTGTCTTTTTATGTTAAACTACTTTCTCCTGTTCTAGAGACGTACATGCAACTATATCAAATCTTGATGAAACCTTAATTATTTGCTATTGACGAAATTGGCATGTGAAACATCATGAAGATGGTTGTTGTGCCAAGTTTACTGTCCTGCTCAAGTTTAAACATTAAGTTTAAAGAGTTTTAATTTGAAATTTGATTATCCATTTATTTATTTATCAATTAGTTATTTGTACTTATCATTTTTATTTATCATTGATATTTCTGTATTTATTTATTCATTTATTTTATTTATTTATCTTTCATATGTATTTAGTTTATTTATTTTAATATTGTTTATTTATTTACAGTATTTTTTACAACTTTTAGCATTTTATTTATCCTTCTTATTAGTTTATTTTTTATTTATAATTACTATTTATTTATTCATTTTATTAGTTTATTCTTATTTATGCATTCATTTTTATTTATCATTGTTTAATCATTTTATTTATCCTTCATTTTTATTTATTAATTAGTTTTTTATTTAGTAGTTTATTAATTAGTTTTATTTATCATTTTTATTTATTTAATAATAATTACTATTTGTTTATTTATTTATCATTGTGTTTATTATTTATTCATTAATTTTTATTATTTTTTTATCATTTGCTATTTGTTTATTCAATTGATTTGATTTGTTTATCCTTATTTTTATGCATTCTTTTTTGGTTTATAATTGTTTATTCATTTTATGTGTCCTTCATAATGTTACTATTTGTTTATTCATTCAATTGATTTGTTTATCCTTCATTTTTATTATTGTTGTCATTAATTTTATTAATCCTTTATATTTATTTATAAATGAATTTCTTTTTATTTATAATTTTATTAATTCATTTATTTTATTTATCATTTTTTATTTATCATTTACTATTTGTTTATTTATCATTGTGTTTATTGATTTTATGTATCCTTAATATTTATTTATTAATTAGTTTATTTTTATTTATCATTACAATTTGTTTATTTATTCAACTGGTTTGTTTATTCTTATTTATTTATGCATTCTTTTTTGTTAATTAGTGTTCATTTCATTTATAATTTTTATTTGTTTATCATTTATATTTATTTATTTATCCTTCACATTTATTTATTGATACATTTTTTTTTATTCATAATATTTAATTATTTTTGTAATGTTTGTCATGTTGTTTTGCTAGGTGTAGTGTTTCAGGTTTAAAGCATTCACTTTCCTATGAAAGTGGTTTTAATTTATTTGTCATGATTTATGAATTTTTATTTATTTGTTTATCTATAAATATATTAATCGTTATTATTTGTTCATTTTTTTAATTCATAATTTTCTTATTAATATATTGATCATTCACATTTACTTATTCATTTATTTTATTTATATTTATGAATTTGTCATTTATATATTTATTTATTCATTTATTTTTTTTATTCACATGTATTCATTCATTCATTTTATTTATTTATTTCATTATTTTTATTTATCGTGAATTTATCATTAGTATTTACTTTTATGTATGTATGAAGATTGTAATGTTGTTGTGCTAGGTCTGTCTCTCTCAGGGTTAAAGCATTCACCTCTTAATGAAAGGCTCAAAAAAGGCATTTTTCTCATTTCAAAGCCAAAAATGATAAATTGGTTTTACTCTTATGGTGCAAGTGTCCATTTTAAATATCAGAGCTGCAAATGGTACCGCATTCTTACATTTAAAGCGTTTTAAGAGAGAATTAGAGGCAGTTTGCTCCACGTCTTTGTGCGTTTTATGCTTCAGAAGCAGTATCACTCATGCACAGTGTGCAAAGCCTGTTTATTATTATAATTATCCGTGATGCATTATTCATAGACAGCCTAAGGCGAGCATATGATCCGACCGTTCGGCCGCCTTCGGGGGGGATTTGATTTCGATATGTAGCATAACTCTTCAATTCCTCAAGTTTAATATTGACCCCCTGGTACTTCTAATAGATTTGCGTGGAAATCAGATTACGTGAACAATCGAAGCGCTAAAAAGGGTCTATCATGCTACTTTTGTGCAACCGAATTCGGCATCCAGGCAGAATAAACACTTTGAACTGACATGGAAAATTCTATTGTGTCATCTTGTAATGGGATATTCACTCGGGCCCTGATGGAGCAAATATTTCCCTCTTAAGCACTTGTTTCAGAACTAATTGCTTGCATATTTGAACGGGAGATGAGCTATTGGTCGGTGTCATTAAGATAAGCCGTATCATCAGAGAAAGCGCAGACAGACTCGACTCAGCTGCCGCAGCCGTAATTGGTAGCGGGGTATTTCACGGTCAGAGGAAGAGAAGATTGCTTCATTAAGTTCCTGTTCTGATAACCACCGCAGCACTGCATAATAGACCATATTAACTGAATGAATACACAATTACAGAAGAGGGCTGCACAGAAATGCTGAACTCAGGCAGATAGTGTCTCTTTGGATAGAGATGCTGATTATATAAACACTTTAAAGCAAATGTTCATTGACAAAAAGAAAATGTGATCATGTACTTACACTCATGTTGCTCCAATCCAGTTTGACTTCCTTTCTTCTGGGGAAAGAAAGTAAATCTATATTAGTAGTGGACGTATTTCAATGTTTGTGTGAGAAATTGACTAAAGATGCACCACATTTTTTGCTGTTAACTGTGGTGGGTTTTAGAAAACAGACCTATAGAAAGTGAATCTGTTGATCCTGATATGACAAAGTAAATAAAATAAAACAATAATTCAAATGAATTAAGAAAAATAAATAAATCAATAAAGTAAAATATAGTAATCAATAAATGTATATAAATATAAAATCAATAAAGTAAAATCAGTCAATAAAGTAAAAAAAATTCAAGTAAAATAAATCAATCATTAAAGTAAAATCATACAAAATAAATCAAGTAAAATAAATCAATAAATAAAGTAAAATATAGCAATCAATGAAGGTATATAAATATAAAATAAATCAATAAAGTGAAATCAGTCATTAAAGTAAAAATCAACAATTAAGTCAATATATAAAGTGAAATAAATCAATAAAGTAAAAAAGATAAAGTAAAATAAATCAATCAATAAACTAAATCAATATATCAATAAATCAATATATTATATCTATACATCAAAATATAAAGTAAATTAAACCAATAAATCAAGTAAAATAAATCAATAAATACAACAAAATAAATCAATAAATCTATAAATAAACAGTAAAATAAATAAATACATATTTGTATACAATAAATACAAATAAAGTAGTATAAATCTATCTATAAATGTAAAAAAAATAAATAAATAAATAAATAATGGATGGACATCGCAACTTTGAACAGGTTGGAAACAAGTGACATAAATCAATCAGTACAGGAAAAATAAAAATTAATAAATCAAATAAATATAAATAAATACAATGAAGTAAACCCATAAATCAATCAATAAATAAATGTAAAAATAAATAAATAAATAAATATGAATGCACATCACAACTTTGACCAAACTTTAACATGCATTGAAAAGCAGCTTGAATATGAAGTTATTCAGGTTAAATCATTTGTAATGTAAACATTGGCAAAAAAAAGTCTTGCATATATTTGTGTGCATTTTCCAAGATACTTTTACTGGACATAAAAAAAAAATATTGAAAAACTACAAAATTGGCACTTTTGATTTTCATGTCTCACTATTGGTTTTTATGTTTCATTGTGTCTTTCATACTGATGTCATTGGTGCCATATTTCTGAAAATGTTTGACTGTTCCTCACACAAAGTTATCAAATGGATGCAGAAGACTTAAAATATAGCTAACTAATCACGTTTTTTTTTTAAATCCCAGTCCCCATTGACTTTCATTACATGGGTGACAAGGATATCATTTTCTGCAGGTTTGCAATGACATGCGGCTGAGTAAATGAAATCATTTTTTACAATCTCTCAGGTGCACGCTAAACCGCATTGTCCATCTTTATTGACTGGCGTTAACGAGGGTCGTATTTAATAACGTTTTCATCCACTAAATTCATCATTGATTAAAGGTGTCAGAGCTGTTACGGTAAAATCTGCCGGTTTTATAGTTGATTATGTGCCTGCAGCTTCATTTTAATTCCGCTCTGACCTTCTGGCTGAATGTGTGTTTGCTAATTAGTTTTGCACATTGACAGATCGCGCAACCTTGCCTGCAGCCCACACATTAATAATCACACATTGTTTCACATCGCATTGCATTTTCTTTTCTGCAGTAATTAGATGCTCAGTAAGGCAAGGTTACAAAAGCAAATAGAGAAAGACAATATGTTGTTTGTTGTCACAAACTATTTCACTTCAGGATATGGAGTTTTCTTTCTTCGAAACTGGTAGGCGAGTTTTTGTTGTTTTTCTCATGAACTCTGCTTTGTGATTTAGATTTAATGGAAACGTTTGGCTAAATGTATACAGTGCATGCACTTGTAGACCTAGACTGATTTCCATTTGGATGTCATTAAATCATGTTTCTGTGTTGTAGCTGACTATAATCTTTTTCTAAAAGCACAACGTTATCGCAGATGAAATTACATAATTGCACAATTATAAAATTGTTAAAATTGTGCTGTGTCGTGTACAAGTAAACAAAACCGCACATATGCGCCATTCATTCAGAATTGAAAAGTGTGTATGAGACTTAATATTCACAGACACTAGTCAATATTGCATTTTGATTTAAGTGTACCAACCAACTTTTGATTTATTCATCCAAACTTTTGCTAATTCCATGACATTCCGTGTTTTATAGTAAATTCCATTTTTATGTCTGGGTTCTGTGATTCAGTCAGTGCTTTGGTTTTATGCAATGATTGATTCAGAATTTGGACTTGATTCACTGAAGCATGCAAAATGATTCACAGAAATGAATCAGTTGCAAAGTTAAAAGTTTAGTCTGTGACTCTTAGGGGAAACTCTTTTGTTTTAGTTCATTCCAAAATTGCCATTTACTGTTATTCGGACCCTGAGTTCCAAAAGAAGAGGGTCATACAGGTTTGGAAAGAGGGTCAGTAAATGATAACAGTATTTGCATTTTTAGTTGAACTCTCTCCTTAATGGCCGAATAAGAAGTACATTAAAGTCACTGTGATAAAAGCATCTGAAATACATTGCTCAGCCCTTCACTGGACCCACAGAGAAGATTGCCTGTACTTGTTGAGTGTGTTTTCATGTTCCTCAGATGGGTCTCTGATTCGTGTGAGTAACACTAGACCATTTGCCGTGAGCCGGAACATCAAACTTTGAAGAGCTTTTAGTCGACTGCTTGTACAGTTAGTCATGGGAGATGTGAGATGTGGCTGCAGGAGTGAGTAGGTTGTGGTTTGGTGTTTTTCTCTGTCGGTGTGGGGGATGAGCGCTCGTTTGGGAAAAGAGCAGCGATGGTCTGTTGGCTCAGGCGGATGTGAGATCTCAGCAGAATGGTTTTGGCAGTGGATACGGTTGGCACGGTAACTCAGTCGCTTGTCAGCGATGGCAATTCTCGTGTTTGTCAGGTGTGATTTTGAGATGGTTTGCGCAAGAGTGAACACTCATCAGCTGTCGCCCCTGGGTGCTTAGGATTTCAGTGTGTGTGCACGTTATTTTATATATAAAATAATGCAATGCATTTCAATTGCAAACTTTTAAAATAAATACTTTCAATATTTATACTTTATGTATTTACATTATATGCTTTAAGTGTGTGTGTGGTAACTTTATAGAAAAAAGGTACTTTAAAATGTACTGTAAATATTTTTAAAACATTATATACTTCATTCATTTATTTATTTATTTACATCCAATGTACATAACATAATTATTTTTCCTTACCAGTAAAAAAAAATTATATATGTGACCCTGGACCACAAAACCAGTCATAAGGTTAAATTTTACAAAACTGAGATGTATACATCATATGAAAGCTCAATAAATAAGCTTTCTATTGATATATGGTTTGTTAGGATAGGACAATATTTGGCCGAGATACATCTATTTGAAAATCTGGATTCTGAGGGTGCAAAAAAATTAAAATACTGAGAAAATCACCTTTAAAGTTCTCCAAATTAAATTCTTAACAATGCATATTACTAATCAAAAATTACATTTTGATATATTTATAGTAGGAATTTTACAAAAAATCTTCATGGAACATGATCTTTACTTAATTTCCTAATGATTTTTGGCATAAAAGAAAAATCAATAATTTTGACCCATACAGTGTATTTTTGGCTGTTGCTACAAATATACCCCAGCGACTTAAGACTGGTTTTGTGGTCCAGGGTCACATATATCTTTAAAATAATTGTTAAATATATATCTTAAATATTTGTATATATTACTACAAATATATTTTTAACTCTTAAATGTACTTTAAATATTTGTAGTATATTGTATACTTTATTTATTATTTCAGCATTTACATTTTGTTTCTATACATGCAATATACATATATTAACCAATTATTTTTCCTTACTGATAAATGTTTATTTACACTCGTATGATGAACCACAGACACAATTATGAGCCTGCTATGTGGCCAAGAGAGCAGGGACATGCCAGGATTAAACAGAACAACGGTCAGAGGAAACAAATTAAGTTGTGGTGTGAGGAGAACAAGGCAGGTGTCTCGGTGAGAGTCTGAGATCAGTGTTAGCTGACGATATCTAATCGGGCAAAATCATAGCATTGGTCATCTAGAAGTATCGATTCTACTTACCAGTAACACAAACGAATAATCGTTTATCAAGCGTGTCGCACTTGTTAATATCCGACGCAAACGGTACGTGATATAGCGGGTTCTTATTACCGCGTGCGCGAGAGATAAACACCTTTTTGTTTTATTATATGCTTATGTGGGAAATGCCCCCAAACTTGATGTGCTGTCTCTGACTCTGCACCCAGGCTTTGAGGCTTGCTGTCTGAAATCAAAATAGGTTCTACAGATAGCTTATATGCATTTCAGTCAGGGGCATGAACAACTCCAGGCCAGCAGACATGAGTATGTTTATGGTAGAGATTTATTACTCTGTGCTAAATACTTGTACGTACAAATAAACAGTAAAATGTAATCTCAATTACAGTTTGACTACATTTAGGTCACAAATACCTATAAAGTAAAACTTTTTAGTGCCATTGGTATAAGACAATTAAACTTGACAGCATACAGTCAAGTTGTGCGCGCTGGTATTCATCAGGAAGCCCTTACCTGCATGTGTTGTGTCAGCTATTAGAGAGTTTACAGAGAAAGGATTACTTTATAAAGGTTTTGAATGGCCCCATTTTGGTGACAATCAATAAAAATAATCACAATCACAAATTGTCTTACTGTATAACATTTTTTTATGAAGTTTACAACATATATATCAAGCAGATCTGCATTTATGGCTAATTCAATTCAGTTTAATTTATACAGCAATAAATCATAAATATTATTTCATAGTACTGTTAATTCCCAACTTAAAACACAACATTGCAACTGTGTGTGTGTGTGTGTGTGTGTGTGTGTGTGTGTGTGTGTGTGTGTGTGTGTGTGTGTGTGTGTGTGTGTGTGTGTGTGTGTGTGTGTGTGTGTGTGTGTGTGTGTGTGTGTGTGTGCCAAACATATTCTACTGAAAGAAAAATATAAACCAGCTCTGAGCCTCACTTGGTTCTTGCTTCGGCATCCCATGTTGGACTGTATCATATCGCCAGGATGATAATCCTCCGGTGTAAAGTGAATGCGTTTTTCAAAGCAGATGCATTAGTATAGGCCCGTGTCTTTACCCGCACAAACGCACCCAGATACGGAACATAGCACCGTCCTTTTTATTGTAAGTAAATCCGTGGACATGATGTCCTGACAGGCTGGAGTTTGTACAGCCTCCATAAACGCAATAATTTACCATGACGATGATCAGTTGAAATAAAAAATAACTACCGAGAACACACTTAACCCACTACTGCTCCTACTGAACGACTCCCTCTCGTGACGTCATATGACGCGGTGTGGGAAAAAAAAAAGCTGTTTTTGAGAGCGGTCAATCGTCACTTTGTCTTCTAAATTTGTGCCCTTATGTCTTTAACATTAACGGTTCGTATAGTATTTTCATACACGAATATATGTTTATTTTAACATGCAATATGCACTTTAATGATTTTATTAAACATAACTGCATTTCCCACCAGGCCACTGGGACTCTTTAAAGCTTTGCAGTCATGAGACATCAACTGTTATTTCTGTCTCTGTGAGTTGACCATTACTCATTTGCATTTGTGCATTTAGCAAATAGTTACACATCACATGCAAGTACTATTAGAGTAGTTAAAAATGAATGCAGTGCTTGTTGAATGCATGTTTTTATGTTTTTCCAGATAAGCACTAGAATTCAAGGTTTTGGAGTGAAGTGCTGCACCAGTGTGTGTGCGTTTTTTTTTCTCCAAGTCTAATGAGTTTCAATAGGAAGCTGAAAGCTCAATAACAAGGTCGGTTAACTGCGGTGTTTAAACTCGTTCGCTGCGGCCAGCGGTAGTGATGGTGGAGGGGGTTGGCTGTTGCCGGGCAACCGTCCACATTGGCATGTACCCAGAGGTCTTTGCCCGTTGGATCCGAACAGAGGTTTTGCCCACTGGCACCTGCCGTCAGTTAAGTGTCACAACAAATGGCCATTCACAGGAAATCACCCACTCACTAGAATAACCACAAGCCACCGGTTCAAGCACGCTTCAGCATGTGTGTAATTCAGAAATATTAGTGCATTACTATTGTTCATGGGTTAGTGATTTAAACAAACCCTTAAACTTCTGTGCACACTTCAGGTTTTTGGTCAGTTTGAGATTTTAGTCAGAAAGCAACCGCCCAGAACCACCTAGCAACTGCAGCATGTTGCAGTCTAAACATCTCAGCAGTGCTGACGCCGCTTTCTAATTTTACTACAATCAACAGTTTCAGTGAGTAACCGGTTGAACTGCATCGATTATCTTACAGATTAGATTTCCCAAAGTGTATATATTGTTTTGTATTTTTTAAATATGTAAAATTAAATAAAAAAACTATTGCACAGTATCTAATATATCTAAATACCTTTTTATATAAAAAGACGAAATGCCCTATTTGGGTGTCTGCATCAAATTTAATGTACAAAAGTGATTTTATATACATAAAATGCAAGTGTCTGCTTAAAATCCCATTGCCACACATAACAGATATATTTATGTAAAAATGAAACGACATGTTTATTTTAATTATATAACTGATTATGTGATCGTACAAAATGTTATTATATTTTAAATCAATACATTTATGTTAATAAATACTTTGTTTATATACATATTATATACTTCATAAATGTGTCTGTCTTACTATATATAAAAAAAAAAATTATACTCTGGAAAAACATGCAAATGTTTAATACAATATGTACTATTATATTTCAACATTTACATTTTTACATGCAATATACATATATTAATAAATTATTTTTCCTTACAGTTAAATTTTTTTATAAATATTTTTTAATATTTTTATTTAAATATTTTTATGTAAAATATACTTCATATATTATATTATATTATATTATATTATATTATTTTAAAAAAAAAAGAAAGATCATTTGTAGTTTGTATGGGGGAGATATTTTAATACTCTAAAATGTACTCCAAATATGTTTAGTACATTATATACTATAGTTATTTTATTTCAACATTGACATTTTTTCTATATATGCAATTCATTAATTGTTCATATTTCCTTACTGGTAAAAAAAAAAAAAACATTTTACATGTACAGTATATCTAAAATAACTGTAAAATAGTATGTGATCATACTATATTAGTATATGTGATCATACTAAATTTTTTTTATGAATTAAAACTTCTTGCTAACAAATGAGTAAAATCTATTTGAAGAATATTGGCAAAGATTGGTAAAGATTTAAAATTACAATGAATTAGTTTTTGCAGTCTTTTAATGTCATCTGATGATTCTTGTTCTAAATATGCCTGACAAGATTTTTTAGTATATGAACTATTGTTACACTGAATGACATTTTAGTGGGGTGTCTTCTAAGTCATTATTTTTTGCTAAGAATAAATACAATAAAATGGGACATATTCTAATGTACAGGAGTAAATATAGTATATATATATATATATATATATATATATTTATTTATGTGAAATAAGTACTTAAACTTATAACGTAATATAGTCACATGCTTAAATTGCATATCCTTTTTTTACTTCTAGTTTATTTTTTGTTGTCAGAAACCAACAACATAGAACACCCTAACTGCAAAAACACTCAGAACACCTTCGCAATGCAGAGACTATTTCTGATTTATGGCTTTAACTACATCCTAGAACCACGTCTATTGAATAGTATAGTTCACTTTCATAACAACAATGCACAGATAATGTACTCACCCCCTTGTCGTCCAAGATGTTCATGTCTTTCTTTCCTCAGTCGTAAAGAAAATTTTTTTTTTTTTTTTTTTTGAGGAAAACATGTCAGGATTTCTCTCTTTATAATGGAGATGGGAGTTTTTAGACGTACCCTAACTGTATTTACCCGGAATCACACAGACTTGCATGTGCTGCGCAGAGATGAGACAAGACGAGCATTTGAGGTTAAAAAGTATATAATTTGTCAATTTGTTTCGCTATATAAGACCCTTCCTCCTCGACTGGGATAGTTTAGAGCCTTTTGAAGCAGCATTTAAACTGCATTTCGGAAGTTCAAACTTCGGGGCGCCATCCAGATCCATTATAAAGAGAGAAATCCTGAAATGTTTTCCTCAAAAAAAACATAATTTCTTTACGACTGAGGAAAGAAAGACATGAATATCGTGGATGACAAGGGGGTGAGTACATTATCTGTGCATTGTTGTTATGAAAGTGAACTAATCCTTTAACATAATTTCAACATCATGCCACTCACATTATATTGTGTAGAATAATTTCTTCAATTTTAAGCATCTCCTCCCTGTATTGTAACCAGCATTCACTAGAAGAGCATATAATTAGTGGTGTTTGCCAAGGCAAGCGTCAGTGTTATTATTATTACTCATACTTCAGTTAGAGAATTGTTCAGAATACTTAAACTAGTTTTTAAAGTTAACTCTGTGCGTCATCCTTCAGTGTTTGGGCTTCAGACATGAATGATTCCTCAAATCATTGTTGAGGAAAGGTGTGCTGTTAATGATCAGATGCGTCATTTTTACCTGAAGGACGTTAAAACGGTTAAAAAAAAAAAAAAACATCTGTGAATGTGAGACCCGAGTGATCAGAAGATCATAGAAACTTAGTAAGACTAGGGCTGCTCAATTATGCTACTAATCATAAGTATGTATTTGGGTCAATAGTGAAATCTGATTATTTATCACCATTACTCGCTGATGACTAGACCGTAGGAAACTACCTAAAAAAAACAACAACAAAAAACTAGCAACCATATAAAATTACTTAGAAACAATCAATAATACTCTAGCAACCACCCAGAACTTTGCAACCACTTTGAAACAATCAAGAAAACCCCAGAACCACCTAGCAACCACCTAGAACACTTAGAAACTCCTTAACAACTACATTGAACAACCTAACACATTGGGAACTACAGAGAACACCCTAGCAACCACACAGAAATGCCTAAACGAATATACTAAACAACCTAGCAACCCCTAGAACACCCCAGCACATAGCAACACCCTAGCAACCTCATAGAAAACAACCCCCCAGAACACTGTTACAACCAATAACAACACCCTGGTAACCACCCAGAACCCCCTTAGCAACCACATAGAAACAACACAACAACCTCCCAGAACACTCTAGAACATAGCAACACCCTGGAAACCCTTCAGACCACTCTAGTAACCAATAGCAACACCCTGGTAACCACCCAGAACCCCCTTAGCAACCACATAGAAACAACACAACAACCTCCCAGAACACTCTAGAACATAGCAACACCCTGGAAACCCCTCAGACCACTCTAGCAACACTCTGGCAACCCCCGGAACACCCTACTGCAGTGGTTCCAACCATGTTCCTGGAGGCATTTTTCCTTTGTCTACTACTAATGAGCTGATGATCTGAATCAGGTGTGCTTGATTAAGGTGACATGGAAAACATGCAGTGTTGGGGGCCTTTAGGATTGTGGTTGGGAACCACTGCCTACCTAGTGCATAGCAACTCCGTGGAAACCACTCAGGACACCCCAGCAACCACATAGCAAACATTCTCATTTTCTCTTAAAATGTAAAAATCGAGTTTACTAATAAAACACAGTATGTTATGATCTTTTTTTCTGTTTCATACAGGTCATGAAAATGGATTTTGAATTGTAAAGAAACTCAAATGAATACGATTTCCAGCCCCAGTCATGAATGTACTTGTATTCACTTTTGCCATTCATTTATGAGCTCAAACGAATAAACATTAGGAGAAAAAGAGCCGCAGGACGGTCTTCCCTCCACAACAGAAGTGCATATTCAAGTGTCTGCTGCTGTTAAACAGAGCACACATCTAAGGCGTGTTTATTATTATGGGCTGGATCTGCTCCCAGTCTGTTTGTTTGGCACAGACACAGCAGTCGAACGAGTCGTAAATCTTCAATATGACACTTATCACAAGGGAATCCGGCAGATGTGGTGGCCCTTTGACAAACAAGCTCAAAGATGTACTCGAAAGTCCTCTGTTTTGCTTTCTTCACCAGCTTTGGTTCAGCCGAAAGCAACATTTCGGCAGATCTGAGCGTGAATTTACTTTTCTTTTTTTATTAATACAAATTACTGTATTAATAATATCACAGTCAGACAGAAGAATATTAAGAAAAAACACTAAAATGGCATGTTTGAAATATCTAGATTTGTCTTTAAAAGGATCATTCATCCTTTTGAACTAATCTGACCAGTACAAGCAGTTTACGATAAAGCAGTCTGTCAATTTTCTACAATATTTTTTTTTTTTTTTTTTTTTTCTCTTAAATGCACTTATTATGCATTGTATCATGAGGTAAATGGTCAGTGGAGGGAGAGACCATCTGGTTTTTCATGATTTGTTCCCATTAGCATGAGGCCAGTGCTGATGTGTCTGCAATGTCTTGTTCTTCCTTGGTGTTTGACTCATGAATAAATGATGATTTATCTTCCAGGAATGGCTGTTCAGTCCCTATTTAACTTCTCAAATCTCTTCTCTTTGTTCCACCAACAGCGCTGGTCCCAAAGGAGACAACATCTATGAATGGAGGTCAACTATTTTAGGACCACCGGGATCTGTGTATGAAGGAGGGGTCTTTTTCCTTGACATTGCATTTACACCTGACTACCCATTTAAACCACCTAAGGTAAGAAGAAAAAAAACTGGATTACTGATAAGGGTTTTTAATACCTGATGCCAAATATACATTTTCTGTTTTCGTATTGTAACATATGAGGGTATTTTCATTTGTGTTTGTGGACTTAAGTTACATTCAACACTTGAGTTTAAGGTTATTCAGTTAATTTATTGTTCTATCCTTCAATGTTTCATTTCTTATCTTGATGCTTGAATGTTGAAGGTTACCAAACTTTATTGGGGGTTTGAGTGTTTATGCATTATATTGACCTGTGGTTTCTAGTGCCTAATTTGCTTCTTTTTCTTATTAACTCAGCTGAAAGCATTTGGATGTTTTCCCTCCTTTTTTGTAATATAAATACTGTTTTTATTTTTTTTAATGCTCATTAAGGCTGTTTATTTGATCAAAAATACATTCCTGTGATGCAAAGCTGCATCTTCAGCATTATTACTCCAGTTTTCAGTGTCACATGATCTTACAGAAATCATTCTAATATTTATAATCAATGTTGGAAACAGCTGCACTGCTTAATTTTCTTTTGAACATGTAATACTTTTATTAGGATTCGTTGAGTAAATGTTGAAAAGAACAACATTTATTTAAAATGGTGATCTTTTCTAACAATATACACTACCGTTCAAAGTTTGGGGTCAGTAATATTTTTTTTCTTTGTATGAAAGAAATTTATATTTTTATTCAGCAAGGATGTGTTAAATTAATAAAGTAATAGTTGAGATTTCTATTTTGAATAAATGTCAGGGCTCTACGGTTACTTTTGTTACTTAAATTTAAGAGCAGTCGAAATTTTAAAAGAATTTTTCTGATAGAAAATTAGCCTTCCCATTATGAGGTGATATTTGACTCCCTAAAGTGATTTACAGGGGAATTTTGTTTTTATCTTTGTAATGGCATTTTTCTAACCTTATTAAAAGTATGCCATCTTGTAAAACCTGTAAAACCTTTTTAAAATTCAGTATTTAAGCTTTTTAAAAATTCAAAGTTTCCAATCAAATGAAAGGAGTATTAACAAAATTAATTTGGACTACAGAAGTGGCATGAAGAACACAAAAGTGGCTTGTAGATGTATTTTTATGTTTAACGAGGCTCAGAGGTGGCATGCATGCAATCAAATTCATAAATTCATGTTGCGATTAATATTTTAAATTAAAAAAATTTAATACAGATATACTAAATGATTTAAATAACTGAAAGGGTACTTTAAAAATGAAACTAAATCTGCCAGTAGGTGGCGGCAAGTCACTGTTTTAATTACTGAATCAATCAATCGTTCGAACAGCTGATTCATTCAGGAATAAAGCAAGTGACTGTCTTTATGAAAGGGAAATTGAAAAATTTCACTAGTTGTTAACTTTTTGTTAAAAACACGTTCATTCGTAAACGAAACACCACTGTGTTTGAATGGAGATGTGCAGTGCCTCAGTTGTGACTTGTTTCAGACTACTTTTGACGACGATGTAGAGAAAAATCAAGCAATAGTGTTATAGCCAGAAAATGTAAGTCACTTAATAATAACATCTTGTTTATTGAACTGTTGGATTAAATCAATATCTCATTTACAAACTCTCTTAAAAATTATTAAAAGTTGTTACTCATCTTAGTTTATCACAATCTCACAAAGTTCTATTATAATCAACAAAGCTCCCTACACTACACAATGAATCTCGTATTTACACTCTCTCTACACTTTATGAAATGGTTTGTGAGAGATGTCTGTGATATTTTACTCAATGTTGCAAAAACACACAGAAACCTTTGAAGCTTTGGTGCAGTAGTTTTCAGTCGAGTGAAATAGTGAGCCCTGTATATAAAATTCTAGTTCAGTTTCAGAATTGAAAAAGAAAACCTTAATTCATATCTGAACAGTGCATGAACCTGCTTCACAGGCCATCCAGTTTTCTGTCGGTGCCTTAAAAAGATCGTTCACCCAAAAATGAACATTTGATGTTTATCTGCTTACCCCCAGGGCATCCAAGATGTAGGTGACTTTGTTTCCTCAGCAGAACACAAATGAAGATTTTTAGCGAAAACCGGTGCAGTCTGCCAGCCAAATAATGGAAGTGGATGGGCACCAGACCTTCAAAAGTAAACAAAAACATGCACAGACAAATCCAAATTACACCCTGCGACTCGTGATGATACTTTGATGTCCTAAGACACGAAACGATCGTTTTTTGCGAGAAACTGAACAGTATTTATATAATTTTTTACCTTTGATACACAGCCACGTCCATCTGTCCTGAGCACGAGTTTAGCATCAGGCACGATACATGTGCACGCGCTTCTGGCGTAGTATACGCAAACACCTGAAGGGGAAATCGGTGAAAAGTCCCGGATGAGTTTGCACAAGCAAACGTAATCTTTTAGCTTTAAATCGGTTTGAACAATCAGGATAAGTGCAAGTAATTACCATTTTGAATAGCTGCTATACCCACAATCTCTGTGCTCTGTGTAAACAATGAGTGTTGTATACATGCATCAGATCGCTTCTGGCGTTATACTACGCCAGAGCGCGTTCACATGTATCGAGCCTGATGCTAAACTCGTGCTCAGGACAGATGGACGTGGCTGTGTATCAAAGGTAAAAAATTATATAAATACTGTTCAGTTTCTCGCAAAAAACAATCGTTTCGTGTCTTAGGACATCAGTGTATCGACACGAGTCGCAGGGTGTAATGTGGATTTGTCTGTGCATGTTTCTGTTTACTTTTAAAGGTTTGGTGCCCATCTACTGCCATTAAATGGCTGGCAGACTGCTCCGGTTTTCCTTAAAAATCTTTGTTTGTGTTCTGCTGAGGAAACAAAGTCACCTACATCTTGGATGCCCTGGGGTTCATTTTTGGGTGAACTATCCCTTTAAGGAGCATTTTATTCTCTCTCTATCATCCCAGCCCCCCTCAGCAGCGCCTTTCCCCAGGGCCCGTGCATCTCTATCATTGTCCTTTAACACCCCGTCCAATCTGTGTCTAAACCCCTTGTAAAGCAGGATGTTCATTTACAGACGGTCACATTTTGTCCTACATGCGTTTGTTCCCTGGGCTTTTGTGGGTTTGTAGGTAGACAGGATAGAGGAAGTCGTTCTGCTGGCAATTAAACTGTCATGAATCTCAAGGCAAGGAATGTCAAGGTCCATTAAAGGTTTGCCCTGAAAGCCTCGGGCTCTCGCACAGATGTCTTGCACACACTGAACATGCTGAGGCTTTTTTTTTTTTTTTAAGTTCAGTTCATAGAGACAAATTTCCTACGTATAAGGTACTTTTAGTGTGGTGCATAACCTCAGAAATTAACTACAGAAATTGATTCAGGTAGGGAATTCATGGTGTTTGATTACAAGTATTTTCGTTCTTTCCCAGGTAACGTTTCGTACGAGGATCTACCACTGTAACATCAACAGTCAGGGCGTGATCTGTCTGGACATCCTGAAGGACAACTGGAGTCCTGCCCTCACCATCTCTAAGGTGCTGCTGTCCATCTGCTCTCTACTCACAGACTGTAACCCAGGTAAGACCCAAACACATAATATGTTTGTCTGATCGTGTAAGACCGAGTCGCATGATTTGAGGCATCATTCATGTCTGTAGCACAAACAGTGTGAGCTGAGTTGCATGCTAAAGTTAGGGCTAGAGCTGTATGAATAATTGAATTGAATGGAATTGTGATATGGGTTAGTGTAATTATAGTGAGTATATGCACTGTGTGCTGTAAGGGGAAATTTTAAACCAGCTGTTGGCTAGCTTTAAGGGCTCCCTGCAGTTTTCCGACAAAATTACAGTTTGATGGTTTAACGTTTCAAATTGAAATAAATAAAATTGGTATTGCTGTTTTACAGTTGTACTATAAAATATTATTATTATTATTATTATTATTATTATTATTATTATTATTATTGGTATTATTATTAAACTTTATTATTATATTTTCCCTAAACATAAAATTATTTATTTTACAGAAATGTTGTTGTTGTTAATGTTATTATAATAATAATTATTATTATTATTAATAGTTTATTTTTATTTTACTAATATTTTATATAAAAATATTAAACAAAATATTAATTTTAGAAATATTTGTTGTTGTTATTACTACATAAAGATATAAAAATGATCTAATATATAGTAATTATCTAATATAATAATAACTATTATTATTACTATTATTAAATAAAAAAATAAGTTATTATTACTACTACTACCATTATATACTACCTTACTACTACTTACTACCATATAATATTTATATATTATATATAATATAACATTTATAATTAATATTAATCATTTGTTGTTGTTGTTAAAACCTGTTTAGTATGATTATATAATATTAATGTTTTTCTTAAATATTCTATTTTATTTTCACTCCCTATTTTGTGTAGTAGTAATTATTATTGTTATTATTAATATTATTACTACTAAAAATCATGCTTTTTATTTTTTATTATTATTACAAAATATGAGGAATTTTTACTACTACTAATAATAATAATATCAATAATTACAATAATATATGTTGTCATATTATAAAATAAAACTTATGTAATTTTAATCATTCGCTGTTAAATAAAACAGCTTATTATTGTTATAATATTAATAATTATTCATTTATTTAATCTATTTTATTTTACAGTAAAATAAAATATTTTGTGCTATGTATTTATTTTGTTTAGTAGTAGTAAAATAATAATGTAAGTGTAAAAATATTGTTAACAACTTGTATATTATTAATAATTGTTAAATATTACATAAAATATCATGATTTTTTGTGTTGTGTAATAGTTCTTATATTGTTTAGTAGTAGTAATATTATTATTATTATTGGTTTTTTTGTTTTGTTTTGTTTTGTTTTTTACAAAATGAAAAACAAATTTCTCAAATTGTGCAGCCCTGGTTAGGTCTGTGTTCAAATCATTAACCCTAAGTTTCAGATGCGATGCGTTTTGTATGTGGTCGATTAACGTGCTGCTCTTGTGTCTGCAGCGGATCCTCTGGTTGGGAGCATCGCCACACAGTACTTGACCAACAGAACGGAACATGACAGAATAGCTAAACAGTGGACGAAGAGATACGCCACATAAAGCGGGCCGTACAGTATGGCTCCCCTCCTCGACACAAACACACACTATATCCCCCCCTCAGCCCTACTGTGCCTCTACCTCTCCCCGTCTGCTGAAAGCACACTCACCAAGTGCAACAATAGATCTGGCCCCTCTTCCTTCCAACTTCCTGTAGACCTTTCTGTGAAGAAACTGTCCTTTGTTCCTTGTTGACTTGAAAGCTTCTTTTTATACAAAGAGTAGATTGGGACTTTATTTTCCAATTATCTGAATGTTTGAATTACCTTAGGAGAAAAGGAAAACTATTATTATTATTATTGTTATTATTATTGTCCTTCAACTTAATGTATGTATATCCTTTCTTTTTAAGTGGCATCAGGAACAAATACAGCTTATGAACTACTTTGTTTTTTCTCATCAGCGTGTAGTGCATTTCTTTATTTTCCTCTCTCTTTCCTTTTGTTAGAAGTCTGTAAGATTTCCATGCATGTAACCGGATGACCAATCGCATCCTTTCAACCTCCAAACTCTGCCCTCTTGTTTTGTTTGTATGTATTTTTTAAAGTCATGGCAGCCACTCGACGATAGGCTTGCTTGTGAATTAAAAAAAAAAGGAAAAAGGAAAAAAAAAACGATGTGTACATATTGCTACATGCCACCTCTGGCCAGAATGGACTGTTGTGCACTTGCTTCATGAAAAACACCATAAATAAACACTGTGGCTGAATTGTCATTTCTTGTATGTAATTTCATATGTTCAGTGCATGTGTTTTTCTTTCTAGTTTCATGCATGACTTCCTGTGCTTCTGTCACATGCGCTTTAAACATCACAGAAAATTGCAAATATTATTGCAATTATATTATTGGCTACAGGGCTCGAAATTAACTTTTTTACTTGGTAGCACTGGTGCTCCCAACTTTAAAAAGTTAGGAGCATCCCAAAAAATTTAGGAGCACCCAATTTCTTTTTAGTTATGCGCCGATCTTGATTCTTCATGGCCGATTCTGATTAACTGACATCTTACAGATGCCTGCCAGATGTTTGTACACAGCAGATGCTTTCCAGATAAAGAGATCTTTAACAGACATCTTGCAGACACACATGTGCTATCTGAGCCGCGTTGTATAGTATATTGACACGGAGGCGGCAGAATTGTATCTGACAGAATGTGCGCTGTAGCACGAAATATACTATATTTCTTCAAAAGCAGATTGTGGAGACCTTTTTATTGTCCACAATAAAATAAAAAAATCAACATTTCACACACCCCTAATTGCAGTTTGTGCAACGCCGGAACAGGGTTTGGTTGAGAGAGAGAGAGAGAAAAAAACGTCCGGTTCCAAGTTAAGCGGAGCGCAGTGTCAGTGACAGGGAGTGATTGACGGCTCAGGGCTCGCAAAATGTCAAAATCTCTGGTAGCCCTTCGGGCAGGTACTCATCAGAATTTGATAGCCCCAAAATTAATTTAACTAGCCCAAATAAAAAAGACATTTTTTAAAAATATAGAAAATCAGATAGGAGTCTAAATGTCAATCAAAAATGTTTTCTATAAACAAATATCAAGGAAGGAATTTTATTTCACCATTTAGTGTAGCTGCAGAATTTTAAAATATCAATTTAAGGCAATTTATGACCCTTTTTTTAAGAGCTGCACAAGTTAAATGAACAGTAGGAGTGGGGTTGGACAATGTACGGTAGAATATTAAGACATAAAATTACATGATTTTATAATTCAGATACAGACACAAAAACAAAATATCTAATACAATGGCATTTCAACCTTTATACCATTAAAAGGGATATATTTATATAAGATACATATAACATTAGTATTACTTAATTGTTTAGATTTTTAAAAGGCACATTAAATTATTTCACACTTACACATGGATCGATAATTCCAATAATTTGACCATAAACAGCTGAAAAAATGTATTGGAAATAAAAATTAATTTGTTTGTCACGAGGGGGCGCTTTAGGAGCGCTGAAATACTACGGTTTCCATAGTAACAGCTGTACACAAACCAGCACTAACGCCGTTTTATCAGACATGAAATGACAATGCAAACGACACGTTTCTGAGGACAGTCGGTTCCCTTCAGATACATTCATATAAAGACATCCATCCGTGCAGCGTTTTGACTTTGAAACGTACAGCGTGCATATTTATTCAATGACATCATTGCCTTTTTGAAGATTTATCCAAACCTATCGCGATATTCTTTCCGTCTCTTAAACTTATACATTAATCAAGACTTTTCTTATACCATTTTACATGTTTATAACTTTTTATGGCCTTGCATTTGATACAAATAAATTGAGGAGTTTTAAGGACCTGCAGAAGTCCTCTACTTGGATAGACCGTCTGACAGTCCGGTGAAACATTCTGGTAGCCCGACTAACGATTTTGCGAGCCCTGCCGGCTAATATCTCAAATCTGCATTTAAGGTAATAATGTGAAGATAAACTTAAATAGTTATGTAATGTTGGAGAAAACGGCGAAACCGTCACTGTATCAGCTCACAGCAGTCTGTGCAGTAGCTAGGCTAGCGACAGTTTTGAAACCGAGTCGCACCTCACTCATTTCTCTCACTCGCACAAATGCTTCCAAATATAATTTGAGGTCGCACAGATTAATTTTTGGTCGCAATTTCGAGCCCTGGGCTAATTTGACAGCCTTGTCAACGGATGCACTGGATTGAATGAAAGGATTTTTTTTTCTTTTTCACAAATATAAAATGGTAAATATTGGGTAAAACAACTTATTTAAAGTCAGCAATTCTACTATTCTTAGTATTTGCTATCTTGAATTTGTATTATACTTCATATCTTGATCTCGGCACCAGTCAAAACCCTTATTGATTAAGTAGTAATCATTAATTGTTAAAAACGGTCCAATTTTGTTTGAATTTTATGGTGCATGCTGGTTTACCTCTATTTGTTGCAAATGCAGGGATACAAAATAGTATTATATCTTACATTTGATCTTATTTTATCTAATAAATGTGTCATGCAAGAGTTCTGGTTATATATTGCGAAAATGTAAAATACATATTCTGTTGGTCTTTTTGGTTATCAGATCTAGGTCTTCATTCATTCATTCAAAGGTTCTGAAGCTTAACATGCACAGGTTTCCTCTTATTATTATTACAAATGTATAATGTATTTATTAATATTAATATTAATATTATATTTTTGTGATATTCTACAAAAATGTATTTTATTCTACAGAAAAATATTATCATAGCAATATTTAATATTTGTATTTTAAAATAAAAATCTATTTATTATTTACATTTTATTTTAAAATTAAATTAAATATTAATAATTAAATATTATTATTATCAATATTTTTTGTGCAGTTGCACAAAAATATTTAAAGCTTAAATAAAATATTAATATTAGATGAAAAACTTAAGGAATTTAACAAAAATGTGGCCTTGGCAACTAACTGAAATGAAAGATTAACTTACTACAACAACTAATTGCTAATATGACTAATCTGAAATAAAATTGTTGCAAATACTGTGCAGTTTTACTGTAAAATAAAATTATTAATGTGTTTTGCAAGTTTTTGTGTAAAACCTTAAGCATTCACGAAGCAGAGAAAGGATCTGGAGCTTAACATGCACATATGTTATTTTACAGTAAAATATTACAAAAATAATATTTATTATTTAGTTTAATATTTATATTTTAAAATGTGAAATATAAAAAATATATATTTTTACTTTATATTTACATTTTATTATTTACAATTAAATATTATTATTGTTATTATTTTTTACTCCTATCAATATTTTCTGTGCAATTGCACAAACATATTTAAATAGTTTAAAAGAAATATTAATATTAGATGAAAAACGTACACTACTTAAACTACAATTACTAATCTGAAATGCAATAAAATTGGCAATTTTGCAGTTTTACTGTAAAATACAATTATTATTAATTAAAAATATTTAACAAAATAAGAAATTACCACAAAAATATTGTAATACCTACTGTAAAAAAGTTAAGAAAAATATTATACATTATATGTGACCCTGGACCACAAAACCATAATAATTGACCACAATAAGGGTCAATTTGAAATTGAGATTTGAAAGAATAACCTTTCCATTGATGTATGGTTTGTTAGGATAGGACAATATTTGACCGAGATACAACTATTTGGAAATCTGAGGGTGCAAAAAAATCTAAATATTAAGAAAATCACTATATTGTCTAAATTAAGTTCTTGGCAATGCATATCACTAATCAGAAAATACATTTTGATATATTTTGGTAGGAAATAGAAAAAATAACAGAAAAACTGATCATTTAGACCCATACAATGTATTTTGGCTATTGCTACAAATATACCAGTGCTACTTACGTCTGGTTTAGGGTCACATATAACAATAATAATTGTGCAGCTGTACAAACAAACACAACAAACCTTGCAGCTTTTATGATGTACAAGTGTTCCCTGTTTTGTTTTGTTTTTTAGCCTTGATCAGTGTCAGAAAGAAGACTGGAAAAGTTACAGTACCAACAAATGTAGGTTACAAATGAATGAATCACAGTTTATCTCTAAGTTACCTGTTCTCCTGAGAATCTGATCTCCTGTGAATGTTTGTAGATTACAGATTACCTGTAAGAAAAAAAACATCTTCACTGAAAGTATAGCACACTGATCTTGACTTTTAGAAGTGGTTCTTAACCAGGCAAGGTTCTTAACACTCGTCCATTACTTTGAGGCAAAATACAATAGTGTGCGTGTACTTCAACAGGGGCAAGTTGTCACAAGACGTGTCGTATTAGCTGACGTTAATGTTATTTCTGGTCAATAAAAGGGATTTTCAATATCTTCCACTTTCGATATGTTTGTGTACACACAGAAATAGAACTAACGTTAACGTTACACCCACATTGAGTCGTTTGTTTTGGTTTTCATAGTCTGGACACTAGACTAGACTAGACAGATGAACTTTGTTACGCATTTTCAATCGGTTTCATCGACGTAACTTACAAGTGTTTGTCTTCTTTCCAGCAAAATGCTCTCTTGCCAAAGCAAACGGACTGAAGAGGTGTCATTACAGCAGTTACATAAGAGTTTACAGATGTTTATATAAAATATTAACCGAACTAGTCAGAAGTTTGACTGAAAGTTTCAGTAAACGCAATTTTAAATAAGCTAGCTAACGTGTTAAACGCGCGCAAAACCAGTTCTTAATTCTGATTGGATGAGCACCTGAGACCGCGGGCATTCTGAACTTCTATGATTCTGAACGCGCCGTTGCTATGCAGTTTAGCAACCGGTAAAATCCCACGGCGAAAACTATTATTATTAATAAATTAATAATAATTTATTATTATTAATAAATGTATAAAATTTATTAATAAATGAAACTATTTATTATTAATTTTTTAATCATAACAAATTGTCAAATGGTGCCTAAAAACATTCTGGTGTCTGTGGATAAGCGAGTTGTTTATAGTTTAATAAACAACAATTAACCTACAATTCTATGTCGTATAATCTCTGTTTACATTAGTCAAAAAGATAATCATACAATGTCCTTATGTCCGGTTCGCAGTGATAAGAATGGAAAACAGTGCATTTGGTATTTAATGTTAGTCAGGAGTCCACAGTTCATTTGATATGTAATATCATATGATAATGACTTAAGTGTTGTGTAACATATCTTCTGTAACCTTTCACACATATTACACATAGGCCTACCTGTCAGCTGTTGTGGATTTTAATGATGAGCAAGCCGTATTTACCACAAATGCCAAAAAGTTGGCTAATCATTGCTTATTTCACGCCCCAAATCACAAAATGTCAAACTTCGCCATTCTCTCAAATAAACCAGATCGCTTAAGTGTTTACATGGATTCACATTCACTATTACAGACAGCTGTCTTAAAGGAACAGTTCACCTTCAAATGAAAATAATGCGATTATTTTATTCTCTTTGGCTAAAATTATTTTGTAAAGCTCCAAAAAGTAAATAATATAGCGCATACGACTCTTGCGCTATATTCTAAATAATACATATATTATATATTCTTCTTATATATTCGTCTTCTGAAACCATTCAGCCTTGCGTGAAACAACAGCCGATATTACATTTTTAAAATGTAATTTTATATATATATATATATATATATATATATATATATATATATATATAAATAAGAGATGAAAAAAACTTTTTAAAAATGAAATAAATAAATATATTAGAAATGTTGCCCAACTAAAATCAGTGAAGTATAAGTACTACAACTGAAACTAAAAAAAGATACTAAAATTAAAATTAATAATTACAGGGTAGAAATATGTAAAAGTAATCAAAATTACAAAATCACATAACAAAACTACAATAAAAACGAAAACTTAAAATAAAAAATACAGAAAAACAGAGAAATATAACCTAGTTCAAAATATTAATTAATGATATATTATATAGATGACACTAAAATAAAACTTTAATCTTCTGATTGAAGGACAAATAAAGGTTATAGTATAATGTAACTAATTTACTATTTGATTAAGCTTTAAAGAGGAAAAAATCTGACATTTAGACTCAAATTCATATTTTTTGTATTATTATTAACATGAATTTAATAATTATTATGATTCCAACAATGTGTAAACATCTCATCTATTATTTTTATTATTATTATTATTATTATACTTTTATTATTACAAATGTATTATGTATTTATTAAAATTATTTATATTTTTAATTAATTACATTTTTTGTATTTAAAATTAAAAAATTTTTTAAATAATTTAAATTTTATTAGTAGTATTATTATTGTCATTTGTTATTCTTACTCATATCAATAATATAATAAATATATTTTTGTGCAGCTGTACACTACAGTAAATAAAGTTTAAATAAAATATTAATATTAGATGAAAAACAAAAGGATTTCAATGAAAAAGCGCCATTGGCAATTAAATAAAATAAAAGAGATAACTTAGAAGTACTACAATTACTAATCTGAAATACAATTATTATTTCAATTTTGCAGCTATACCATAAAATAAATGTATTAGAAAAAGAAAATTACAAAATAAGAAATTACCACAAAATATTGTGATATTGTACTGTAAAAAGTTACAAAAAATAAGAAAAATATTATAACAAGAATAATACGTTATATGTGACCCTGGACCACAGCACCCGTCATAAGGGTCCATTTTTTAAAATAAAGATCTATGCATCATCTGAAAGCTAAAATAAACAAGCTTTCCATTGATATATATTTGACCAAGAAATCCAGAATCTGAGGGTGCAAAAAAAATCTAAATATTGAGAAAATCGTATTTTTTATTTTATTTTTTTCAGGACACCCTGCTATTTATTAATCATAATAACAGCAGCTTTTGAGAACAACCATGTTTTCCATGTGTTCACTCATTTGAGGATGACTGTAGAGATCTAGTTTGTCCACTAGATGTCAGCACATGACTGTCTGTTTACTGTGATACGTCTAATGGAAACATTTCAATTACGCCTTACCTCATTAAGTCAATGATCTAGGTAGACATCCTAATAAAACAGCCTCTAAATACAGACTGTATGAAAAGGAACAAAATGTAAAGTATATAAAAATCTCTACATTTATAACCCACCCTTTTTAAGGGTTGACCATTGTCTTAGCTGGATTATACAGTCATTTATCTGAGAGATATGGTTAATATTTCATAGATTATGGTTCGATGACAGCCAGGAGACCTACTGAACAAAATGGTTAAATTTAGCAGCTCAACTGACGTGTTCAACTACACCTCCTTGCACTTTTTTAATGGGTTTGTACAACACAGTACGTTGTGTCCTAATGTTCTTCAGTGATCTGACAAGAGAAAAATGTTCAGACTGTGCAGGGTGTACTTTCACAATATGTGCCTTTTTCTAGAAGCGAGACGTCACTTGTTGAATCAGGTTATATAGTCTTAAAAATCACTTGAATTTATGACCCCTGTTGTAAATGCATCCCATATTTATGATCCTGTCTATATAGGTCATATACATTATACTGTCCAAGCAGTCATAAAAGTATAGTTCAGCTTAGCAAACAGCTGGGAAAAGGAACTAAACCCATTTTATGGATAAAATGTATGTATTAATGTTTAACCTAATGTTATTTCTGTGTTATAGCATAAATATTATTTGTATATAGTGTTATTATTAGTATTATTTTACAAATAGAATGTCCCCAACCACTTTACTGTTTTCTCCAGAGCTGGTTTATCAAATAAGAGAGATATTACATAGGTGGAAAAAAGCTGTCTTTACCAGTGTGATCATAAAATGAAAGAGTGGAATCTTTTTAAACTTTTGCGAAGGGCATTATCAAGTCACCATACAACAGCTTTAGAGCCATTCAGTATTAGCTCAGTTTTGCCAGAGTTACATTTAATTTACATACATTTCTAGCGCAAAAATCTAACCACTGAATGAACTTAGTTTCAAAATTCTTGTTTAATTTTTTTGTCATATTAGGTTTAAATATTTTTACAGAGGGATTTTGAGTCTCATTTTGTCACTCCATAATTCAGAAAAAAAAAACAGACAGAAAACAATGTAACCATTTTTGGAGGAATAAACTATTGTATAAAACCAAGCAAATATATGAACAAATTCCTCTGTAAAAACCTTCAGGATATATAGACAAGAATACAAATTGGTGTGTGTTAGTGCTACTGAAGTGGAGATTTATGGCTTTTAGGAGAAAAAAAACTCATTTTGAAAAACAGCCTTTAAATTTACAGTGCCTTGCATTTTTTTCTCATTTTTTTTCACATTTTGTTTTGTTGCAGCATTATGTTAAACTGCTTTAAATTACTTTTTTCCCACATCAATCTACATCTCATACACCATAATGACAAAGCACAAACAACTTTGCAAATTTATTAGAAATAAGAAACTGAAAAGATCCTGTTGCCTTTTGTGTTATTTAGGGCCTCCTGAAAACATTAAATTAAAATTAAAAACAAAATTGAAAGTATTAATTAAATCCATTAAGTATTAATATTACTAATGCATATTTATTTTATTATACATACTATTTATTTATGAATAATATTCATTTTTTGGAATGACCCACATGCAAAAAATAGTGTTTGATTAAATAATGTAAAAATAAAAATAATAATACTTACAAAAAAATTGAATGATAAAATAACATAAAAAAGTAATTAAAAAATAAATAATATAAAAATAAAAACTGTTTAATTAAATATATAATATAAATTTAAAGGTTTAATATTAAAATTAATATTAATTAAATATATTAATTGTGTGTGTGTGTGTGTGTGTGTGTGTGTGTGTGTGTGTGTGTGTGTGTGTGTGTGTGTGTGTGTGTGTGTGTGTGTGTGTGTGTGTGTGTGTGTGTGTGTGTGTGTGTGTGTGTGTGCAAAAGTGTGTAGTTAAATTCTATTTTAAAAGTAAAACATAGTATTAAAAATAATTAATAATCAAATCAAATATATAATAATTAAAATAATAATATAAATTAAATGTATATAAATATAAATTGAAATATCAATATAAATTATATGAAATAAAATTGTTTAATTAAATATATAATATGATATAAATTTAAAGATAAAATAATTCAAAATGAAACATTTATATTAATTAAATCTATTAAATGTGTGTGTGTGTGTGTGTGTGTGTGTGTGTGTGTGTGTGTGTGTGTGTGTGTGTGTGTGTGTGTGTGTGTGTGTGTGTGTGTGTGTGTGCGCACTTGTGTAATTACATTTCATTTGAAAAGTAAAAAATATAATTAAAAAATAAATAACAATAAAATAATATTTAAAATAATTAAAAATAAATAATTTTATAAAATATAAATTATATAAAATAAAAACGGTTTATTTAAATATAAATTTAGATTTAAAAACATTCATAATGAAAAAAATAATAAATTGAATCTATTATATGTGCGTGTGTGTGTGTGTGTGTGTGTGTGTGTGTGTGTGTGCATGTGTGCAATTACATTAAATTTTAATATTATTTGAAAAATATCATTAAAAAAATTATTAATAATAAAATAATGTTTAAAATCATTAAAAATAAATAATTCAATAAAATATAAATCATATACAATACAAATAGTTTAATTAAATATATAATATAAAGATAAAGATAAAAAACAGGTTTGTAACAACTTTGCAAATTTATTAGAAATAAAAAGAAATAAAAAACTGGAAAGATCCCGTTGCATAAGTATTCATACCCTTTTCTGGGACACTCGAAATTTAGCTCCGGAGCATTCATATTGCTTCTAGATGTTACTACACTTGGAGTGGAGTTAAACTGTGGCAAATTCATTTGAATGAGTCTGATTTAGAAAGGCACACACCTCTCAGAAAAGGTCTAACAGCTGAAAATGCATATCAGAGCAAAAACCAAGTCCTGAGGTCAAGATAACTGCCTGTAGAGCTCAGTGACAGACTTGCGTTAAGGCAATGATCTAGCAAAGAGTTCAGAAAAAAAATCTGCTGCATTGAAGGTTCACAGAAGCATTATCCATAATGGAAGACGACTGGAACAACTAGGACTCTAGAAAATGTCTGCCAGCCCCCATCCAAGCTGACAGAGCTTGAGAGGTGAAAAGGTGAGGCAAAGAAAGGCAGATAATTGCCAAATGCAGATGTGCAAAGCTTGTCATATCATACCCAAAAAGACTTGAGGCTGTAAAGGTGCTTCAACTATGTACTATATGTATGAATACTTATGCAATATACTTATTTCAGTGTTTTATTTTTAATAACTTTGTCAAATTTGCAAATCTGGTTTTTGCTTTGTCATTATTATGGTGTATGGAGTGTAAACTGATGTGGGGAAAAACTAATTTAAAGCAGTTTAACATAATGCTGCAACAAAACAAAATGTGAAAAAAATGAATACATTTGCAAGGCATTGTATGTATTGTAATCTAAATCTACTGATAAAGACAATAGATCAAGTGCTATAAAATAAACACTTAACAGTGTCTTTTGGGTGTTTTCTTCCCACTAGTCTGAAAAAACACTTGATGAAACACCAAAAAGACCAAAATCTCAAACTTGACATGTGCATAAAAAAGGGTTAATAGATAATAAAATTATCTTAGTTTTATATATATATATATATATATATATATATATACAGACACACACACACACAAGTTATTGACATGGTGTGACATGTAATGTTCAGTACACCTGAAACCTGGAAACTGTCTAATCTTTCTACGAATTTTACCCAACCCTTAGCAACCACCAGAACAACAGAACAAACTGCTATCAGTCAAATCACGGTCCCAAGAGATCTAGATAGAGAGTAACATCCACTGAACCCATATAAACCTTATTTGTACACAACTAGGTCATTGGTTCTTGTTGGAGATGGGTAAACGTGACTCAAGTGTGAACAAAGTTGATGATCAATGAAAAAACAAATATTCAGTGACTAAAAAGAGCTTATTATAAAGGCTTTACTTATTTCCTTATGCATTATTTAAAAAAAAAACATGCAGGAAAACACTTTAATGAGTCTGTGGTGAAGTTATTACTACGGAAAAACAAATGCAATTTCTACATTCATTAAGTTCAGGCAAGAATGAAAAAAATAGTACATTGCATATGAGTACTCCGTTTAAGAAATTGCAGAATTGCAGAAATTAAAAGTATTTTTCTTGCAATTGTTTATGTTTGCACGGATTCTTAGAGTAAATATCGAAGTTATGATACTACTGTTTTTTTTTTTTATCATGAATAATTAACAAGGTTGAATTTTCACTGTTAAACTATTTTATGGTTGCTTCAGTAAAACGTGCTGTTTTTTGACATCTGGAGTTCATTTTCCACACATAATCGCCCCATTCATACTCAAACACTATCCACTGCTTGTTAACATCATTGTGTATTGAGGTCTCTGTGTTCACCTGGGTATCAAAGGAAAACTACACTTTTTTTGGAAATAGGCTCATTCTCCAACTCCCCCCGAGTTAATAAGTTAAGTTTTACCGTTTTGAAATCCATTCAGCCGTTCTCCTGTTCTGGCGATATCACTTTTAGCATAGCTTAGCATAGATCATTGAATCCTATTAGACCAATAGCATCGCGTTCAAAAATGACCAACGAGTTTCCATATTTGTCCTATTTAAAACTTGACTCTTCTGTAGTTCTATCGTGTACTAAGACCGGTGGAAATGTAAAGCTGCGAGTTTATAGTCTGATAAGATTAGGAACTACACTTCCATTCCGGCGTAAGTTTGCTGCCGTAATATGGCCGAAGCAGGCGGAGTATTATCAGAAATGAGTTCCCAGCTAGTTTAGCGTTTGCACATGTGCTGCGTGGTATTACTGCTCCTGCTTCGGTCATGTTACGGCAGCAATGAATGGATTTCAAAACGGTAAAACTCAACTTATTAACTCCGGGGGAGTTGGAGAATGAGCCTATATCCAAAAAAAAGTGGAGTGTTCCTTTAACTTACGAAGATATATTATCTTAGAAAGTGTAACAAGCTGCCATGAAGAAAATGTGCTTGAGTATCAAATGATTAGAAATTACTGCACAAACTCTAAATGGGTTCAATTAAATTTACTCATTCTCTTTGTTAATTTTACATAATTAAGTAGATTTGACATAATTACAAACTTGATTTTAGTTAAATCTATATAAAACACTTTCCAAAACATCCGCTTTTCAAAATGCATGTGCAAATTTGGCTGATTCTTGATGCGATTGAAGTTAATTGTGTACTTATTTGATCTAATATTTGATGTTTTTAACAATTTAAGTAGAATATGAGAATCGCTAAAATTGTTAAATATATTTTGAGACAAAGGTCTTTTTAACGATTTTCAGTTTTGTTTAAGATTATTAAATCAACGGTTTTTAAATTACGAAAGAATATGTAGAAGTATTTGGGATAAAAAGCACCCCTGCTGTTGAGGCTAAAAGGCACAATAATTAACATGATAATTATTAATAGATAGCTGACTTCTCCATTTGTTCAGACGGTTGATATCATATATTTTACATTCTTAGAGAATGAAATTGTCATATTTAAAACATGATATTAATCATATCATATAATAAAATATCATTTGTTGCTACTGCTGTAAATCTATATTAAATAACTACGGGATCTCTTTTAATACTTTCAAAATCTTTAGTTTTAAAAATGGTTTTGTTTCTGTATTTTAAAATATTACAACATTTTTTAATGACAGTATATGTACTGAACAAAAATTAATTACTTTATTTATCAAAATAAGCAGAAAATAGTACAAACTTTGCTAAAGGGATTGTTTTAAACAAGTAATAAAAATATTTTAGCTAAAGTATTTGTATCAATACTGTGTGCCACCTCATACATTTTTAAGATTTTCAAACAAAATTAACAACTTGTATGATCTATTTTCAACAATACACTTTTTTTTTTTTTTTGCAATCATACATTTTGTCCGCAGTGAAAAGCACATTTATTCTTAAGGTGTGCTTTTAGCCCTGTTGTACCTTGTGTAGTGAAGTAAATATGGAAAAACAAATGTAATTTCTACATTAAATAATCAGTATTAAATTCAAGCCTATATTCAAGTGTATTTAGTTTTGTTTACAAGAATTCCTTGAGTAAATATCAAAGGTATGATAGTGTTTCTGTCATGAATAATTAATAAGGTTGAATTTTTTTATGGTTGCTTCAGTAACCTGTGACATCTGGAGTTCATTTTCTACTCAAAATGACCCATTCATACTGAAACACTAGCCAAGCCACTGCTTGTTAACGTCATTGTGTATTGTGTATCAAGTACAGAGGTCTCAGTATTCATTTGGGTGTTAACTTACGTAGGTATTATCTTAGAATAACAAGCTGCTTTCAGGCTTGTTTACTTAGAGATGTCACACTGAACCATATATCATGGCTTGTTTCGGTGCTTTGAGTAAAGTTTACAAACAATGACTGAGTAAAATATACTTGAGTATTGCAGAGTAACTGAAAATGATTAAGTAGAAATTACTCTACAAAAGCTAAATTTACTCATTCTCTTTGTTAACTTTTACATAAATTTGATGTATTTACCTTAATTTTACCTAGATTTGACGTAATTATACACTTAAATTTAGTTTTAAAATATGTGTGCAAAAACTTGTGGAAAAAGTAAAAGTTTACTTTTGTTGTTGTTGGTTTTCTAGAGTGTGTTTTAGCTTGATACTTGAGTAAATAGTTGATATGGCACCACACTTCAACTTAAATCAAACTTTTCTGTCCTACTAACTCTCCTACATTAAAAAAACGACAAGTTATTTAAAAGAAACAAGTGTTAAATGGCTCTAAATGTATTATTTTCAATGGGAAAACATCGATCATTGCATAAATATTAATTAGTACCATGAAATTGTCTCAAAATATAAAAGAAAAATATATTACATTGATTTTACTGAAAATAAAAAGTTAATTTTGACCGCAAAAATACACAAGTGTGAATCCCAAATGAACAATACCAGAGGGTTAAGTAGAAATGATTCAATAAAAGCTACTCATTCTCTTTGTTAATTGTAACATTTTACCTAGATTTGACTAAATTTACCTTATCTTTTACCTAGATTTGATGTAATTTACCAAAAGTTTACTTAGATTTGACATAATAATATACTTAAATTAAGTTCAAAAATATGTGTGCAAAAACTTGGGAAAAAATAAAAGTTTACTTTTGTTGTTGTTGTTGTTTTTCCAGAGTGTGTTTTGGCTTGATACTTGACTAAATAATTGATAGAGTGTTACAAAATAAAAAATAAAAAATATTATGGAACAAAAATATATCACATTGATTTTACTGAAAATAAAAAAATAATTAATAAAATTTTTTATTAAAAATTCAAACAAAATTTTTGGCTAGATATGACATAATTTACCTAAATGTTACCTAGATTTGATGTAATTATATAATTTTCCCCATTGAAAATAATACATCTGAAGCCATTTAACCCTTGTTTCTTTTAAATAACGTAGTTTTTTAAATATTGGTGAGTTAGTAGGACAGAAAAGTTTGACTTAAGTTGAAGTGTGGTGCCTAGATTTGATGTATTTTACCTAAACTTTACCTAGATTTGACATATTTTGGCTTGATACTTGACTAAATTGATTCAGCACCACACTTCAACTTAAGTCAAACTTTTCTGTCCTACTAACTTGCATTAAGAAATACTATTGAACAAATATATATTACTGAAAATAAGTTAAATTTGACCGTGAACAACACAAGTGTGACTCCCAAATGAACAATACCAGAGGGTTAAATAGAAATGACTCAACAAAAGCTAAATTTACTCATTCACTTTGTTAATTTTACCAAACTTTTTATCTACATATAAAGTATTTTACCTAAATGTAGCCTATAATTGTCGTAATTTACATAATTTTATATACTTAAATTAAGTAAAAAAATATGTGTGCAAAAACTTGGGAAAAAAAGAGAAAACTTAGCTTTTTTTGTTGTTGTTGTTTTGGCTTGATACTTGAGTAAATAGTTGACATGGCACCACACTTCAACTTTAAAACTTAAACTTTTTTTGTCTTAAAATACAAAAGAAAAAAATATTATGGAACAAAAATATATTTCATTGATTTTACTTAAAATCTAGTTATTTAAAGTTATTTAAAAGAAAAAAAGTGTTAAATGGCTCCAATTGTATTATTTTCAATGAGAAAAACATTGATCATAATTACTGCATAAATATTCATTAGTACCAGGAAATTCTCTCAAAATACAAAATAAAATCATATTATTAGTAATTGACTTTGAGAAATTTTTTTTAGAAATTTTACTTTGATTTGATGTAATTATATACTAAATTAAGTTTAAAAATATGTGTGCAAAGACTTGTGAAAAAAGAGAAAGGTTCATTTCGTTGTAACTCCCATGATTCCATGTCTTCGGACTCTTTCTAGGCTATATATCTATAACTCAGTCGGTCGGTAATAATTCCAGCTTGACAGCTGTACGTCTTTAATTGTGCGTCTGTCGAGCTGCTCAGATCCAGTGTTGTGTTCAGATGCTTGAGCGTTCCATAGAAGCGCGTCTCGCAATGAAAGAAGGCACGGAATGAAAAAATACTAGAGGGTAAAGTAGAAATTACTCCACAAAAGCTCAATTTACTCATTGTCTTTGTTAATTTTACCAAACCTTTTTACCAAGATATAACATAGTTTACCGAAATTTTACCTAGATTTGAACAATACCAGAGGGTTAGGTAGGGTTAAATTACTCCACAAAAGCTACATTTACTCACTCTCTTCGTTAATTTTAACTTTTTACCTCGATTTGACATAATTTACCTCAATTTTACCTAGATTTGACATAATTATACACTTAAATTTAGTTCAAAAATATGTGTGCAAAAACTTGTGAAAAAAAGAGAAAAGTTTACTTTGTTGTTTTTTAGTCTTTTTGGCTTGATACTTGACTAAATAGTTGATTCGGCACGTCCTACTAACTCGCCTACATTAAAAAAAAAAAAATTATATATATATATATATATATACACTATTGAACAAAAATATATTGCATCGATTTCACTGAAAAGAAGTTATATTTGACTGTGATCAACACAAGTGTGACTCCCAACAATACCAGAGGGTTAAATACAAATGACTCCACAAAAGCTAAATTTACTCATTTTCTTTGTTAATTTGACCTAACTTAGTAGATCTGAGTAATTATATACTCAAATTAACTTAAAAATATATATGTATGTGTGCAAAAACTGGGGAGAGGGGGAAAGGAACATATTACTTTAGTTGTTTTTGTTGTTGTTTTTCATTCTGTTTTTGTCTTGATACTTGATTAACAACTTAAATAAAACGTAAAACTCTCTTGCATTAAGAAACGCCAAGCTCTTTAAAAGAAACAAATGTTAAACGTCTCCTCAACTATTAGTCCCTGGCCCTGTTGTTGCTGTTTTGAATGGGGAGTGGCAGCGTTCCAGAAAAACATCATGTTCTCAGAATCGCGCCTCACGTTGCATCGGTGGGTCCGTGTGCTCGGGTCCCGCCTCCGGACGGGTGAAAGTGTGTCACTGGGTTAACGTGACTCGAGCTCGGGCACCGAGGGGCGGAGCCACGCACGGAAAT
>NC_133369.1:5163951-5215712 GCF_049309525.1 Garra rufa | reverse complement strand
TATTTCAGTGTTTTATTTTTAATACATTTGTAAAATTTGCAAATCTGGTTTTTGCTTTGTCATTATTATGGTGTATGGAGTGTAAATTGATGTGGGGAAGAACTAATTTTAAGCAGTTTAACATAATGCTGCAACAAAACAAAATGTGAAAAAAATGAAGGGGTAAGAATACTTTTGCAAGGCTATATATATATATATATATATATATATATATATATATATATATATATATATATATATATATTTGTATACACTTTCCAAATATTTTCCTAAATTATTTCTAAAATTGCTTAGTTGGGAAAACATAGGATAGGTCCAAAATAAAATAAAATGTATTTATTTGTATTTATAATTGATGTGTCGACTTTACAAAATTGACAAGAATTTGCATATTCATATCTAAAATTATGCATTATTAACTGTATTATGAATTATTACATTTATCTCATTATTAATCTTTTTGAGAATACGTACAGGTATGTGCCAAAAAATTTTAATATCAAGGGAAAGTCCATTTATTTCAATAATTTATTTCAAATAGTGAAACTTGTATGTTATATTAGTTCACTACACACAAAGTGAGATATTTCAAGCCTTTATTTGTTTCAATTTTGATGAGTATGGATTAAAGACAAGAAACAAACCAAATCCAGTATTTCACAAAATTTGAATATTTCATGTGACCAGTTAAAAAAGGATCTTAAACACATGTTGGCCTTCTGAAAAGTGTGTTAATGTACTGTATTATGTCCTCAGTACTTTGGGCCTGCTTTTGCACTAATTCCAGCATCAAGGCGGCGTGGCATGGAGACGATCAGTATTTGACACAGTTGAGGTGTTATGGAGCCCAAGTTGCTTTGATATTGGCCTTCAGCTCGTCTGCATTTCGGGGTCTCTGTTCCCTCATCTTCCATTTTGACAATACCCCATAGATTTTCAATGGGGTTTAAGTCATGCCAGTTTGCCGGCCAATCAATTACAGTTATTCCATGGCTATTAAACCAGGTACTGGTAGTTTTGGCTTTGTGGGTAGGTGCCAAACCCTGCTGGAAAATAAAATCATCATCTCCAAAAAACTTGTTGGCAGCAGGAAGCATGAAGTGCTCTAAAATTGTGGACTTGATAAAAGACAGTGGACCCACAACAGCAGATGACATGCTCCCCAAACCATCACTGACTGTGGAAACTTCACACTGGACTTTAAGCAGCTTGACTTTTGTGCCTCTCTGGTCTTCCTCCAGACTCTGGGACCTTGATTTCCAAATGAAATGCAAAATTTGCTTTCAACTGAAAACAGGACTTGGGACCACTGGGCAACAGACCAGTACTTTTTCTCCTTAGCCCAGCACAGATACTTCTGACGTTGTTTTTTGGTTCAGGAGTGGCTTGACGCATAATCAAGCTTTTTGGAGATGATGATTTTGTTTTCCAGCAGGGTTTGGCACCTGCCCACAAAGCCAAAACTACCAGTACCTGGTTTAATATCCATGCAATAACTGTAATTGATTGGCTGGCAAACTGGCCTGACTTAAACCCATTGAAAATCTATGGGGTATTGTCAAAAGGAAGATGAGCCGAAATGCAGACGAGCTGAAGGCAAATATCAAAGCAACTTGGGCTCCATAACACCTCAACTATGTCAAATACTGATGGCCTCCATGCCACGCCGCCTTGATGCTGGAATTAGTGCAAAAGCAGGCCCAACAAAGTACTGAGGACATAATACATAAAAGGCCAACATGTGTTTAAGATCCTTTTTTATTTTGTGAAATACTGGATTTTTTTTTTTTTTTTTTTGTCTTTAATCCATAATCTTTAAAACTGAAACAAATAAAGGCTTGAAATATTTCACTATGTGTGTAGTGAACTAATATAACATACAAGTTTCAATTTTTGAAACCAATTATTGAAATAAATATTATCGATATTCTAATTTTTTGGCACATACCTGTACATCTTTGTATACACATTCCAAATATTTTCCTAAATTGTTTCTAAAATTGCTTAATTGGGAAAAACATAGGATATAGGTCCAAAATAAAATAAAATGTATTCATTTGTATTTATAATTGATGTGCCGACTTTATGAAATTGACAAGAATTTGCATATTCATATCTACAATTATGCATTATTAACTGTATTATGAATTATTACATTTATCTCATTATTAATCTTTTTGAGAATATGTATTTAATGCCCTAATAGTTTTACCCTTTTGAGACATGACATGAGACTGTATGCTGTTGTAGATATGTTATTTTCACACATTTTACCACATCTGTCATCAACTCTAAAAGACAGGAAGATGTTCTTAGAACAAGAAGTACTTCTTAGTAAATGTGCCTTTTTAAAGTTTGGGTTGGTGGGCAAACATGCAAATGAATAACACCTTTGTTCACGAGCTGAGACATGAGTAATGCGTTCTTAATCAAAACTAGACATATAAGCGACCAATAGACTTCCTGTACTGTGTGGTTTTTGGGTATAAGTGCTAACCCTGCACCCCCTTGCAGATCGGAGACTTCACACTTCTTTCTTCTCCCTCTCAGCTCTCTATCTTTTACTCTGATACTGGGTACACCTAGACAGTCTAATATTTCGATTAGACTTACTTTTCTCAGATTTGACTTGCTTTGAATTTGACTTACATCTAATTTGAATTCTAATGTGATTATTATACTATATTTAATTAGACTTTATTTGATCAGATTGACAAATGATTTAATTATTGATAACTTGGAATTGGAAATTAATGTTTATTTCTTTTAATCAAAATTACATTCATGGAATTAACAGTTATTAATAATGTGAATCCTGTTATTGCTGTAATTTTTTTTAATTGTGGCATTTATTTTCATACTCGAAGATTTATATAATTTTTGAAACCTTTGAATGAATTTAATACCTTTTTAACCCCCACCCGTCTGATGTGGAATCAATCATATTTTTGAGTAAAATAAAATAAAATAAAATAAAATAAAATAAAATACTTCTAAAATTGCTTAATTATGAAAACATAGGATAGGTCTAAAATAAAATAAAATAAAATGTATTTGTATGCATATTAAAATAAAATAAAGTAATAAAATGTATGTATTTGTATACATATTAAAATAAAATTATAAAATGTATGTATTTGTATACATAATAAATAAAATAAAATAATAAAATGTATGTATTTGTATACATATTAAAATAAAATAAAATAATGTATTTTCACATATTTCAAATATTTTCCAAACATATTTCTAAAATTGCTTAATTAGAAAAACATAGGATAGGTCCAAAAATAAATAAATAAATAAAATGTATGTATATATGTCAAATGTCTCAATTCTAAACAGTAGTAACATGACCTAATTATGATTCATTCAGCAAGTGGTTATCCTAGACCTAGAAGGTGTCATTTTGATGTTTTAAACCAATTTGCTCTTGGCAGTCAGGTTAAATGGATAATTAAAAAATTAGATGTTTGTTATCACTTCAGGTTTATTTAGCACACTCAAACGCATTGCATTGTGGGATACAGCGCACACCATACTGAGCTCTGGTTATGTGGTGTACATTTGCATACTGTATATTTGTATGCATATTCCAAACATTTTCCAAAATTATTTCTAAGATTGCTTAATGAGGAAACAGAATAGGAAAAAATAAAATAAAATAAAATAAAATAAATGTATTTGTATACATACTCCACAATAACTCTCCAAAATTCTTTCTAAGATTGCTTAATGAGCAAAATAAAAATAAATAAATTAAAAAGGTATAATATTTGTATACATAATAAAATAAAATAAAATAAAATGTATGTATTTATATACATATTCCAAACATTTTCCAAAATTATTTCTAAATTTGCTTAATTAGAAAAACATAGGATAGGTCAAAATAAAATAAAACAAAATAAAATAAAATAAAATAAAATGTATTTGTATACATATTCCACAAAATTTTAAAATTAAAATAGTTTAATTAGGAAAACATAGGATAGGTCCAAAAAAATAAATATATATATATATATATATAGTAAAATAAAAATGCACAATGTTTTTGTATACATATTCCACAAAGAAATTCTAAAATTATTTCTAAAATTGTTTAATGGGACATGTCCAAAGTAAAATAAAATATAAAATAAAATAAAATATATTCGTATACACATTTCAAACATTTTCCAAATTTATTTCTAAAATTGCTTAATATGAAAAAACATAGGATAGGTCCGATATAAAATAAAATAATAAAATACAATTAAAACTTAACTTACTAAATTAGTTAGCATGAGCTAACAATAAACAACACTTTTACAGCATTGATTAATCCTAATTTTCACATTTAATACATTTTAAAATCAAATTTTGTAGTTTTTAGCATTAATTACTGCACTGTGAACTAACATATATAAAAATGATTTTATTAACATTACCAGTCATTTATAAATGCCATTTTATAATTATATTTTGCTGTTGTATATATTGCCCAAGAGTAAATAAATTATATTATATAAATAAATCATATCATTCTCACTGTTACATAATGCATTAAATAATGTTAACAAATGAGACATGAGTAATGCGTTCCTAATCAAAACTAGACATATAAGCGACCAATAGACTTCCTGTGTTTGGGTAAGTGCTAACCCAGCACCCCAGCATCGGAGACTTCACACTTCTTTCTTCTCCCTCTCAGCTCTCTATCTTTAACTCTGATACTGGGTACATCTAGACAGTCTAATATTTCGATTAGACTTACTTCTCTCAGATTTGACTAGCTTTGAATTTGACTTACATCTGATTTGAATTCTAATGTGATTATTATACTATATTTAATTAGACTTTATTTGATCAGACTGACAAATGATTTAATTATTGATAACTTGGAATTGGGAATTAATGTTTATTTCTTTTAATCAAAATTACATAATTAACAGTCATTAATAATGTGATTCTTGTTATTGCTGTAATTCTTTTAATTGTGGCATTTATTTTCATACTCGAAGATATATATAATTTTTTAAACCTTTGAATGAATTTAATACATTTTTAACCCCCACCCGTCTGATGTGGAATCAATCATTTTTTGCATTAATAATAAAATAAAATAAAATGTATGTATTTATTTTGTACACATATTCCAAATATTTTCCTAAATTATTTCTAAAATTGCTTAATTAGGAAAACATAGGATAGGTCCAAAATAAAACAAAAAATAAAAATAAATATATGTACATAAAATAAAATAAAATAAAATAAAATAAATGTATTTGTAAACACATTCCAAACATTTTCCAAATGTATTTCAAAAACTGACTTCTAAAATTGCTTAATTATGAAAACATAGGATAGGTCTAAAATAAAATAAAATGTATTTGTATGCATATTAAAATAAAATAAAGTAATAAAATTTATGTATTTGTATACATATTAAAAAAAATTATAAAATGTATGTATTTGTATACATATTAAAAAAAAATAAAATAAAATCATGTATTTGTACACATATTTCAAATATTTTTCAAACATATTTCTAAAATTGCTTAATTTGAAAAACATAGGATAGGTCCAAAAAAATAAATAAAATAAAATAAAATGTATGTATATATGTCAAATGTCTCAATTCTAAACAGTAGTAACATGACCTAATTATGATTCATTCAGCAAGTGGTTATCCTAGAAGGTGTCATTTTGATGTTTTAAACCAATTTGCTCTTGGCAGTCAGGTTAATTAATTGGATAATTAAAAAATTAGATGCTTGTTATCACTTCAGGTTTATTTAGCACACTCAAACGCATTGCATTGTGGGATACAGCGCACACCATACTGAGCTCTGGTTATGTGGTGTACATTTGCATACTGTATATTTGTATGCATATTCCAAACATTTTCCAAAATTATTTCTAAGATTGCTTAATGAGGAAACAGAATAGGTCAAAAATAAAATAAAATAAAATAAAATGTATTTGTACACATACTCCACAATAACTCTCCAAAATTCTTTCTAAGATTGCTTAATGAGCAAAATAAAAAAAATAAAAAATTAAAAAGGTATATATTTGTATACATAATAAAATAAAATAAAATAAAATAAAATGTATGTATTTATATACATATTCCAAACATTTTCCAAAATTATTTCTAAATTTGCTTAATTAGAAAAACATAGGACAGGTCAAAATAAAATAAAACAAAATAAAATAAAATAAAATAAAATAAAATGTATTTGTATACATATTCCACAAAATTTTAAAATTAAAATAGTTTAATTAGGAAAACATAGGATAGGCCCAAAATAAAATAAAAAAATAAAATATAGTAAAATAAAAACGCACAATGTTTTTGTATACATATTCCACAAAGAAATTCTAAAATTATTTCTAAAATTGTTTAATGGGACATGTCCAAAGTAAAATAAAATAAAATATAAAATAAAATAAAATGTATTCGTATACACATTTCAAACATTTTCCAAATTTATTTCTAAAATTGCTTAATATGAAAAAACATAGGATAGGTCCGATATAAAATAAAATAATAAAATACAATTGAAACTTAACTTACTAAATTAGTTAGCATGAGCTAACAATAAACAACACTTTTACAGCATTGATTAATCCTAATTTTCACATTTAATACATTTTTAAACTCAAATTTTGTAGTTTTTAGCATTAATTAATGCACTGTGAACTAACATATATAAAAATGATTTTATTAACATTACCAGTCATTTATAAATGCCATTTTATAATTATATATTGCTGTTGTATATATTGCCCAAGAGTAAATAAATTATATTATATAAATAAATCATATCATGCTCACTGTTACATAATGCATTAAATAATGTTAACAAATGAGACATGAGTAATGCGTTCCTAATCAAAACTAGACATATAAGCGACCAATAGACTTCCTGTGTTTGGGTAAGTGCTAACCCAGCACCCCAGCATCGGAGACTTCACACTTCTTTCTTCTCCCTCTCAGCTCTCTATCTTTAACTCTGATACTGGGTACACCTAGACAGTCTAATATTTCGATTAGACTTACTTCTCTCAGATTTGACTATAGCTTTGAATTTGACTTACATCTGATTTGAATTCTAATGTGATTATTATACTATATTTAATTAGACTTTATTTGATCAGACTGACAAATGATTTAATTATTGATAACTTGGAATTGGGAATTAATGTTTATTTCTTTTAATCAAAATTACATTCATGGAATTAACAGTCATTAATAATGTGATTCTTGTTATTGCTGTAATTCTTTTAATTGTGGCATTTATTTTCATACTTGAAGATATATATAACTTTTGAAACCTTTGAATGAATTTAATACCTTTTTAACCCCCACCCGTCTGATGTGGAATCAATCATTTTTTGCATCAATAATAAAATAAAATAAAACGTATGTATTTGTTTTGTACACATATTCCAAATATTTTCCTAAATTATTTCTAAAATTGCTTAATTAGGAAAACATAGGATAGGTCCAAAATAAAACAAAAAATAAAAATAAATATATGTACATAAAATAAAATAAAATAAAATAAAATAAAATAAAATAAAATAAAATAAAATAAAATAAAATAAATGTATTTGTAAACACATTCCAAACATTTTCCAAATGTATTTCAAAAACTGACTTCTAAAATTGCTTAATTATGAAAACATAGGATAGGTCTAAAATAAAATAAAATGTATTTGTATGCATATTAAAATAAAATAAAGTAATAAAATTTATGTATTTGTATACATATTAAAAAATTTTTATAAAATGTATGTATTTGTATACATATTAAAATAAAATAAAGTAATAAAATGTATGTATTTGTATACATATTAAAATAAAATTATAAAATGTATGTATTTGTATACATAATAAATAAAATAAAATAATAAAATGTATGTATTTGTATACATATTAAAATAAAATAAAATAAAATCATGTATTTGTACACATATTTCAAATATTTTTCAAACATATTTCTAAAATTGCTTAATTAGGAAAACATAGGATAGGTCTCAAATAAAACAAAAATAAATATATATACATAAATAAATTAATATAAAATAAAATAAAATAAAATAAAATAAAATTGTATACACATTCCAAACATTTTCCAAATGTATTTCTAAACACTTAATTATGAAAACATAGGATAGGTCTAAAATAAAATAAATAAAAATGTAGTTGTATGCATATTAAAATAAAATAAAGTAATAAAATGTATGTATTTGTATACATATTAAAATAAAAATAAATGTATGTATTTGTATACATAATAAATAAAATAAAATAATAAAATGTATGTATTTGTATACATATTAAAATAAAATAAAATAAAATAATAAAATCATGTATTTGTACACATATTTCAAATATTTTCCAAACATATTTCTAAAATTGCTTAATTAGAAAAACATAGGATAGGTCCAAAAATAAATAAATAAATAAATAAATAAATAAAATGTATGTATGTATATATGTATGTATTTCTATAAATAATAAAAAAATAATAATAATAAATGAAATAAAATAAAATAAAATAAAATGTATGTATTTGTATACATATTCTAAACATTGTCCAAAATTATTTCTAAAATTTCTTAATTAGAGAAACATAGGATAGGTCCAAAGTAAAAAAATAAATAAAAAATGTATGCAACTATAAAATAAAATAAAATAAAGGATATGATTAAAATAAAACAAAAGTTGTGTTTATCTATTTGAAATATATCATTATAAAAAAAAAAATACCTATAAATATTTCCTTGCCATTTACTGTCATGCCTCTTTATTGCACTAGAGGTCGCTGGTAAGTGGTGTATGGACTGACATGGTTCTGCTACTTTATGAATGGTATATAAAAATCACAAAAGATCAAATGTCTCAATTCTAAACAGTAGTAACATGACCTATTTATGATTCATTCAGCAAGTGGTTATCCTAGAAGGTGTCGTTTTGATGTTTTAAACCAATTTGCTCTTGGCAGTCAGGTTAAACAATTGGATAATTAAAAAAATTAGATGCTTGTTATCACTTCAGGTTTATTTAGCACACTCAAACGCATTGCATTGTGGGATACAGCGCACACCATACTGAGCTCTGGTTATGTGGTGTACATTTGCATACTGTATATTTGTATGCATATTCCAAACATTTTCCAAAATTATTTCTAAGATTGCTTAATGAGGAAACAGAATAGGTCAAAAAAAAAATATATAGTAAAATAAAAAAAAATGTTTTTGTATACATATTCCACAAAGAAATTCTAAAATTATTTCTAAAATTGTTTAATGGGACATGTCCAAAGTAAAATAAAATAAAATATAAAATAAAATAAAATAAAATATATTCGTATACACATTTCAAACATTTTACAAATTTATTCCTAAAATTGCTTAATTAGAAAAAACATAGGATAGGTCCAATATAAAATACAATAATAAAATACAATTAAAACTTAACACTTTTACAGCATTGATTAATCCTAATTTTCACATTTAATACATTTTAAAATCAAATTTTGTAGTTTTTAGCATTAATTAATGCACTGTGAACTAACATATATAAAAATGATTTTATTAGCATTACCAGTCATTTATAAATGCCATTTTATAATTATATATTGCTGTTGTATATATTGCCAAGAGTAAATAAATTATATTATATAAATAAATCATATCATGCTCACTGTTACATAATGCATTAAATAATGTTAACAAATGAGACATTCATGTTTTAAAGTGTTAGCAAAAAACATATTTTAATGACAAATTTTGTAGTCTTACGTTTGATTAGTGTCCTAGAAATAACATAGTTTTGCAGAATATTAAATATTTCTCTCAATATTTAAAATACATTTTTTTATTTATTACTTTGCAGGATTAAAGACAAAAATCACTCATTTTATATTTGCTCTTAGGCTTCTGGATACCACTGAACAGGTATAAAATATAGAAAGACAAAGGCTTATACACACTCTCACACACACACACACACACACACACACACACACACACAAGTACACACACAACACATAACACGGGTAAGAAGCAATAAATTCATTTAGTTAGTAAAAACTAAATTACTATTTTATATATAACTATTTAATTCAGAAGAATGTCTGTTCTGTGTGAATCTGTCAAGCAAAATCACAAGCATTAAAGTGCACAGATTCAAATGAGGTAAATCATATATATGTGCATCTATTGAGATCTAATATTGTGCTAATATATTTCAGACATCAGCATGTGTTCTTCAGACGCACGTAATCAGCTTACGATTCATAATGAGATTATTTTGTAAGTTGACCTGAGAGAGCTGCTGTGGGTCACGGGGTTTGAGTTTGTCTGGTTCCTGCTCCTGAATCCGCTTCACTTCTGTCGTTCACACACACAGACAGACAGACAGACAGACAGACAGACAGACAGACAGACAGACAGACAGACAGACAGACAGACAGACTGTCAGTCAATGAGCACACAGGAAATCCAATAGAAAACAGCTTCAATTCACATTACCTGCTGTAATAGCCATTCTCCTCCAGCACATCCTCCACCATACTCTGAAACATCACACAAGATTCAGACTGAGAGCAGAAATAAAACTTGCTGGATCATCATCAACATACTGGAAGAAATATTCAATTCACGGCTTTTAATGATGGAAATCATATTAGTTAGCAATTAAGTGAACATAGGAGTGAATTTGAACTCATCCCACTACTTTACTTTACTGTGAAAAACTATTTATTCATAATTATTTTCCTTATTTTAAAGTAAATGAATAAAAATAAATTAATTGTATGCATCTGTATACATCATATTCCAAACCTGAATAATTAGGAAAAAATAAGGTCTTAAATAAAATAAAATAAAATAAAATAAAAAAGTTAGTAAACATAGGGGTGAATTTTGACCATGGAAAACTGATCATTTATTTGTCAATTATTTCAGATTTTCAAAAAAATTAAAAATATATAAAAATAAATAAAATTTACATATTTGTATACATATTCCAAACCTGAATAATTAGGGAAACATAGGATAGGTCTAAAAATAATAATAATAATAAAATAAAATAAAGTTAGTGAACATAGGGGTGAATTTTGACCATGAACAACTGACAATTTATTTAAAACTACTCCAGATTTTCATTATTTTAAAATAAAAAAAATAAATAAAATGTATGTATTTGTATACATATTCCAAACCTGAAAAATTAGGAAAACATAGGATAGGTCTAAATAAAATAAAATAAAATAAAATGAAATAAAATAAAATAAAATAACCAAGTTAGTAAACATACGGGTGAATTTTGACCATGGAAAACTGATAATTTATTTGTCAATTATTTCAGATTTTCAAAAAAATAAAAAAAAATATATAAAAATAAATAAAATGTACGTATTTGTATACATATTCCAAACCTGAATAATTAGGAAAACATAGGATAGGTCTAAAAAAAAAAAATAATAATAAAATAAAATAAAATAAAATAAAGTTAGTGTACATAGGGGTGAATTTTGACAATGAACAACTGACAATTTATTTATAACTACTCCAGATTTTCATTATTTTAAAATAAAAATATAAATAAAATGTACGTATTTGTATACATATTCCAAACCTGAAAAATTAGGAAAACATAGGTCTAAATAAAATAAAATAAAATAAAATAAAATAAAATAAAATAAAATAAAATAAAATAAAATAAAATAACCAAGTTAGTAAACATACGGGTGAATTATGACCATGAAAAACTGACAATTTATTTATATAATTCCAGATTTTCATTATTTAAAAAAAAAAATGAATAAAATGTATGTATTTACATACATATTCCAAACCTGAGTAAGTAGGAAAACATAAACAAATATAAAATACCAATTTAGTAAACACTGGGGTGAATTTTGACCATGAAAAACAAACAATTTATTTATAATTATTTATAATTATTCTTGATATTCATAAATTTTGTCTTTCTATGATCAAAATGTTTTACATTTGTAATGTTTTTTTGAGCATACTAATTTAATTGATAATCAACTTTTGCAATCCTGTTAGACTTACGTTAGGATAAACAAAAATAAAATGAAATAAAATGTATTATATGTATTTGTATACATATTCCAAATGTTTTCTAAAATTGCTTAATTAGGTAAACATACCAAAATAAAATAAAATTAAATTAATGTATTTGTATAATTATTTTTAAAATTGCTTAATAGGGAAAACATAGGATAGGTACAAAATAAATACAATAAAATAATATTCCCTGCATTTTTTTTTCTAACAAGGATAAGTACTTTAATGACAAGCATTTGTTTGTTTGTTTTTTATTAGCTTTTTATGGGTCATAAATATCACTTCCCATCATGTTTGCCTTTTTAATTTCTTTTAACTAACAAAAGTCAGTTCAGTGGCATCATTCTCCAGTAAGTAACGTCATTTTGGAGGGAAACAGCAGCAAAAATGTCAGTATGTATCAACAATGAATATGATTAATTATTCATTCTGGTTGTTTAAATTTACAGAAATTGGTATTAAAAAATTTCATGCAAGCATACATAGGAGTTTCAAAATATACTGCGTAGCAAAAACTTTTTAAATCACACCTGTATGTCTTCATAGGTGAGTCCGTCTTGAAGACTGGAGTAACCTGATTCTCCTACAATATAAATTAGACAAGCTCAGTGTTGTCTGTAATTCTTTAAAATTTAACCAAGGATAAAATTGCACAGTTTAGAGTTACACTTCCACGGTTCTCTGCAGCGGATGGGTCTGAACTCAGAGACTGGATCATGGACCACCACTCTCTGCTTGCTGAAGACATTTCCACCAGCTCCTGACTTCCTTGAAGAACCTAAAGTGTTTGAAATCAAAAGATCTGAAAATCATTTTTCAGTTCAAAGCACAATGAAATGAATTAATTTTCTACTGAAGTTCACTATAACAACCACGAGATAGAGTTGTTGCACCTTTTCCGTCCTTAACCCTGTAAAGCCTGACATGAAATAAGTCAGAAAAAAAAAAAATTAAAAATTGAAAGTTTATTTAACCCTATATATTTCAAAATATCAATAACAATAATAACTGATACATCAGGTTTTAAAGGTTCATTTAGTATGGTCATCTCATTTTTATTTAGAGGTTCAAACTGAGCAAAAATATGTAATTTGGCACAGATGCTATTTATATGGCCAATAAGTGAGATGAAATTCTGATGCTTGTAATAAAAATCACTATGAGCTTTATAACAGTGTAATAAAATACATACATAAAACGATATAAATGTCTTTTGTGACTACATATCTTCCAATAATAAATCTTATCAAGATTCCACTCCGAAGTCTAGAAATAAACCAAATGATTCCTGAACCCGCACTGAAGTATCGATCTGAATCAAATAACTCGCAATCCATGCTTTGTTCTGATTTGAATCAAATGATTCAAGAACCCCTGAACTGAATTAAATGATTTGCAAACCCCCGAACTGAATCAAATGATTCAAGAACCCCTGAACTGAATTAAATGATTCGCGAAGCCGCACTGAAGTCTCGAACTGAATCAAATTATTCAAGAACCCCCGAACTGAATCAAATTATTTGCAAACCCCCGAACTGAATCAAATGATTCAAGAACCCCTGAACTGAATTAAATGATTCGCGAAGCCGCACTGAAGTCTCGAACTGAATCAAATGATTCAAGAACCCCTGAACTGAATTAAATGATTCGCGAAGCCGCACTGAAGTCTCAAACTGAATCAAATGATTCGAGAACCCCCGAACTGAATCAAATTATTTGCAAACCCCCGAACTGAATCAAATGATTCAAGAACCCCTGAACTGAATTAAATGATTCGCAAAGCCGCACTGAAGTCTCGAACTGAATCAAATGATTCAAGAACCCCTGAACTGAATTAAATGATTCGCGAAGCCGCATGGAAGTCTCGAACTGAATCAAATGATTTGAGAACCCCCGAACTGAATCAAATTATTTGCAAACCCCCGAACTGAATCAAATTATTCAAGAACCCCTGAACTGAATTAAATGATTCGCAAAGCCGCACTGAAGTCTCGAACTGAATCAAATGATTTGCGAAGCCGCACTGAAGTCTCGAACTGAATCAAATGATTTGAGAACCCCCGAACTGAATCAAATTATTTGCAAACCCCCGAACTGAATCAAATGATTCGTGAAGCCGCACTGAAATCCCGATCTAAATCAAATGATTCGCGAAACCAGCACCATAGTCCCAAACTGAATCAAATGATTCACAAACCCCCAAATTGAATAAAATGATTTGCGAACTCCTGATCTGAATCAAATGATTCGCAAACCCCCGAACTGAATCAAATGATTCGCAAAGCCGTGTTGAAGTCTCGAACTGAATCAAATGATTCGCAAACCCCCGAACTGAATCAAATGATTCGCAAAGCCGTGCTGAAGTCTCGAACTGAATCAAATGATTCGAGAACCCCCGAACTGAATCAAATGATTTGCAAACCCCCGAACTGAATCAAATGATTCGTGAAGCCGTGCTGAAATCCCGATCTAAATCAAATGATTCGCTAAACCCGCACCAAAGTCCCAAATTGAATCAAATGATTCACAAACCCCCAAATTGAATAAAATGATTTGCGAACCCCTGATCTGAATCAAATGATTCGCAAACCCCCAAACTGAATCAAATGATTTCGCAAAGCCATGCTGAAGTCCTGATCTAAATCAAATGATTCGCGAAACCCGCATCAAAGTCCCAAACTGAATCAAATAATTCACAAACCCCCGAACTGAATCAAATCTTTTCGCGAACCCGCATTGCAGTCCCGATCTAAATCAAATGATTTGCGAAACCTGCACCGAAGTCCTAAACTGAATCAAATGATTCACAAACCCCATATTGAATCAAATGATTTGCGAACCCCTGAACTGAACCAAATGATTTGCGAACCTGCACCGATGTCCCGATCTGAATCAAATTATTTGCAAACCTGCAACAAAGTCCCAATTTGAATCAAATGATTTCTGAATCAACTGCAGTTCATTTGGTGTTGACAGTTCAAGAGGAAATCATTTTAAAGCATCCAGTCATCTCATATTATTGAAGTAAATGTTTAATTTATTAGTATATACTGTAATAAATATTTGAAAGTGAGCATTGTCGCGCTGAAAAGGGGCAGGGCTACATAAGGTCAACATTAGACATGCTGCAAAGTTAATTTTGTGTCAAAAGATAAGTGCTTATTTAAAAAATTTAATACTTATTTCATAGATAAATCGTCTTTCAATAATTCAGGCACGGAATATTGCTATTTTCATAAACTATCAATCAGATGAAAAAATTGAGATTATCTGCATTTTATCTCAGTAACATACACTAATTGTGCACTAATGGTATAAATGAATCATCGTTGACAAATAGCGCATTTCTACAAATGGCTGGTTCTGTGACTGAGACTAACCGACTGCTTTTTCATGATGCAGCTTTTATGCCATTTAGAGTCAGTATAGGCACATGATGACTAACAAATATCATTATTTTTGCATTAAACAGATGAAGTACCTTATTGAGCTCCACTTTCAGATTGTACGGATCACTTCCGTACGTGAACAGCGGTTTCTTGAAGCGTTCGACTGCCCGCTGCTTGAAGCTGTTTTGTGGAGCTGGAGGGAGCTAAAAACAGAAATGATGAATAAATAAGACTGAAACATTGTGGAAAATGCCTGGAAAGCAGACACTAAATTACCTGAGTAATGAATATAATCTTATGCAGAAGTTCAAGAAGCCTTTGGTTGGGATCATCAATCTGTCGAACTTTTCTCTGAGATAAACAGATACCTGCCGATGCTGTGAAAGTGTGAAAAACACAAGTGAAATTACCTAATATTTCCAGGTGTTTTTTACCTTTAGTGTGAAAACCATGTTACAAAAACTATATAAATTTGTCTAAATAAAATTAAGAAAACAGAGACTTTTTACCTGGTCGTGCTTTTGCTTTGTGACAATCCCCACTGCCAAATGCAAAAAAGAAAGACTTTCACTATTTTAAATGTGAACACCTTTAAAAAATAAATAAATAAATAAATAAAATAAAGGAAAATAAAATAAATCATTCCTTTAATTGTATTTAATTTTTAAAAAACAAAACAAGATAAGAAAGAGTATAAACTTACCTGAGCATGTTCAGTTCATCAGAACATTTCACACTGATATTCCCAGACATTTCTACACATTTTAAGAACAGAAGAAACAAAACATATTTTAATTTCTCAAGGCATTTGCATTACAATGCTTTTGTAGAGTGCATTAAAGATAAACTCTGTCACCTTGGCTTTGCTTTTGTTCTGCTCCACTTGCTGAAAGAGATGCAGAACTTTCCAAACTCTGAGTCTGTGATTCATCTTGTTCTTTGAAGCCAACGCTCTGAATAAAAACAAAATACACTAAATATTCAGGCTGTATCACTTGAAAAAAAAAAAAAAAAAACAAATACACCACATTTGTTAACTGATAGACAAGTTATAATAATGAAGAAATAAAGAAAGTCCAGCAGTTTTCTGATCTAACCTGTTGCAGTGGGCCACATATCCTGGTCCTGTTACTCTCCAGGAAGTACTTCTGTGCTCTCTTCCTGTCTCGCTCCGCCCTTCTCTCCAAAGAATTATAGGACACACAGAGATTGTCCACAAACTTCATCATTAAATCTGAAATTCTGGAACTGACCTCGATGATGTCAGGACGCATGTCTGCGTTTGGAGTCAAGCACCTATAAAAAGACAAAGAAAATGTGTCCTATAATTGCGCTACTTCTAAGAAAGCAATCTAAAAATTTAATTCTGTGTAGGTTTTGATGATGAATAGCTATAATGCTTGCCAGAAAATACAAGGAAGCAACTGGACTGCATTTCCCTTAATTCTCAGTGAGTTTGTAGTATTTTAAATAGTTTGATCACTTAAGTTCAGATGGTGACAGTTCAATAGAAAATCCAGTCATCTCATACCACTACAGTGAATGTTCAATTTATCAGTATAGAGCTGAGGTCAGAAGTTTACACCCCCCTTTCAGAATCTGCAATATGTTAATTATATGTGATAGTTGTTCATAAGTCCCTTCCCTTGTTAAACTGAACAAGTTAAACCGCCCGCTGTTCTTCAGAAAAATCCTTTAGGTTCCACAAATTCTTTGGTTTTTCAGCATTTTTGTGCATTTGAACGCTTTCCAGCAATGACTGTATGATTTTGAGATCCATCTTTTCACACTGAGGACAACTGAGGGACTCATATGCAACTATTACAGAAAGTTCAAATGCTCACTGATGCTTAGAAGAAAACACAATACAGTAAGAGCCAGGGGTGAAAACTTTTGAACAAAATGGAGATGTGTACATTTTTCTTATTTTACCTAAATATCATTTTTTTCAAAGGCTACAGAAGATAGTTACGTGTTTCCCAGAAGGTAAAATAAGTTAAATTTACCCCGACCTTCAAATTCCAAAAGTTTTCACCCCCCTCTCCCCAGCTCTTAATGTATGGTTTTTCCTTTTGAAGCATCAGTGAGCGTTTTAACCTTCTGTAATAGTTGCATATGAGATCCTCAGCTGCTATCATTTATAGTACATAAAATATAGTATAATTTTTAAGCAGATGTTAATTTTTAGGTATGGAGTAAATTTTATGTGTTATTTGAAGCATGTATTTATTATGTATTGTAAATAAATTCAACTATTATTTTCTCTTGTGGACTATATGTAAACATCCTTAATGTGAAATATTGTATTCAGGTCAGTACTAAATAAACAATAACATGCATTTGTATGATCCTTTCTTATTTTGATTAAAAAATACATTTTGCAGATTCTGAAAGGGGGATGTAAACTTTTGACTTCAACTGTATATTATACAGCCTTGGTGAGCAGAAGAGACTTTATACATGAAAGCAGCAATTTCTCAGGGAATCATACCATTTAATCATGTCAGTCACTCTCTCAGAGAAGGTTTTGTCTTCAACTGGCTCATAAACCGCTTCCACAATCTAAACACATGACGAACAAGAGCAAGATCAGATCAAAACAACCTAAGTGCGTGATTTAAATGAATAAAATGTCTGAATGTTTATTTTCCAACACATTGCATGGACTTCTTTATTATATGGTAAAACCATCACCTTGGTAGCGAGCGAGAGCATGTTTGCGCTGTAGAACGGAGGCGTGAGGGTGACCATCTGATAGAGGATGCAGCCCGCAGCCCAAACGTCTGCCTTCTCACCATACGGCTCATTCTTCACAATCTCTGGACTAATACACAAAAGACTCAAACTCCAACAAATGTTCACCTGATTGTATTTGAGAATTGCAAATAAAATATATCAGTACTCACCAGCAGTACAATATAGTCCCAACCACTGATGTCAGCTTACTGTTTTCTTGTTTCTGTTTAGCAAGACCAAAGTCAGCTGGAAAAAAGATTACATTATTATTATTATTATTCTTTAAAATTGAGATTTATACATAATAAATAAGCTTTCTATTGATGTATGGTTTGTTAGGATAGAACAATATTTAGCCGTAGTACAACTATTTAAAAATCTAGTATCAGAGGGTGAAAAAAAATTAATATTGAGAAAATCGCCTTTAAAGTTGTCCCAATGAAGTTCTTAGCTTTGCATATTACTAATCAAAAATTAAGTTTTGATATATTAAAAGTGCACTGCAAAAAAATGCTTTTCTTACTTATATTGTTTGTACTGTTTCCAGCCAAGATATCAAAAAATTCTTAAATCAAAAAGGATTTTCTAGACAAGCCAAAATTATTTCCTTGTTTTCAGAAAAAAACAAGTCAAAATTAAGTGAGTTTTTGCTTAGAACAAACAACATAATCTGCCAATGGGGTAAGCAAAAAAAGTCATATTTCAAACAGAAAACTTTATTTAAAATATTATTTTTCTTACCCCATTGGCAGATTATTTTGCTTTTTTTTAATGGAAAATGCACTTAATTTTAAATTTTTTCTAAAAACAAGACTATTTTTACTCTTCTAGAAAATCCTTCTTGATTTAAACATTTTTAGATATTTTGTCTGGAAACAAGACAAAAAATCTAACTAAGTAAAAGCATTTTTTTTTTTTTTTTTTTGCAGTGTAGGAAATTGACTAAATATCTTAATGGAACATGATCTTTACTTAATATCCTAATGACTTTTGGCAATAAAGAAAAATCAATAATTTTGACCCATGCAATGTATTTTTGGCACTCTGCTACACATATACCCATGCTTCTGGTTTTATGGTTACAGATAAAAATCATGAAATTAACTCACTAATAGTGACTTTATCTCTCTCTCCAAGCATGATATTATTGGGTGTGAGATCTCGGTGGATGATCCGTTTCTCATTGTGTAAGTATCTCAAAGCCAGACAGATCTGTGGAGGTTTTAATATCTAATGACTTTCTTATTTTTATTTCATATTTCCCTTGTTTTGTGTAAGTGTCGAGTTCCTCACCTGTATGAAAATGTTCCAGACTCTCTCTTCAGTGAACGTCTGCCGTTTTTCTTTGAGAGAGCTGAAATGTTCAGCCAGAGGAGCTCCTTCTATGAGCTCCATCACAATATAGAGCTTATCAGCTGAGACAAAGACAAAAATTATAGCTAAATAATAAAAATTACCAGATAAAACACTCTCAAATTTAATGTAATTTTTTAAAATTTAATTTTACACTCAAACACAATATTTTAGCTATTTAAAATAACTGTTTTCTATTTAAAAATATTTTAAAATGTAATTTATACTTGTGATTTCAAAGCTGAATTTTTATCATCATTACTCCAGTCTTTAGTGCCACATGATCCCTCAGAAATAATTATATTTTCATTTGCATCTCAAAAAACATGTATTATTGTTATTATTATTATTATTATTATTACTATATGAAAACAGCAGAGTAAAATGTTTTCAGGTTTCTTTGATGAATAGAAAGTTCAGAAGAACAGCATTTATCTGAAATAGAAATCTTCGGTAACATTATAAATGTCTTAATCATCACTTTTGATCAATTTAAAGCATCCTTGCTAAATAAAAGTATTAATTTCTATAATTTCTTCCCAAAGAAAAAAATACTGACTCCAAGCTTTTGAATGGTATAGTGTATAATGTTACAAAAGCATTTTACTCCAGAGAAATGCAGATTTTTGGATCAAACTGTTATAAACATTGATAATAATAATAACAATGCTTCTTGAGCAGCAAATCAGCATATTAGAATGATTTCTGAAGTATCATGGGACACTGAAGACTGGAGTAATGAAGCTAAAAATTCACAGAAATAAAATACATTTAAAATATACTCAAATATTTCAAAATTCTACTGTTTTTGCTGTACTTTGTATCAAATAAATGCAGGCTTGGTGAGCAGAAGAGACTTCTTTTAAAAACATTAAAAATCTTACTGTTCAAAAACATTTGACTTGTAGTGTATATATTCATTATATGCACGTCATTAAATATTAATATTAAATAAAATACAATTTGTATTTTAAAAATAGGAGGACATACCTTCTAGAAATGTTTTGAAGTATTTTACAATGTTTGGATGAGACATCTGAAAGAAATTAAGAATTATAAATGACAGCTTTCAATGTTCAGCTCACTGTGATAATTTCACGGTCTTAACAATAAGAAATTATATTTTCCTTAATGTAAATGACTACAGATTTATTCCTTTCTTTAATTGTGACATTATTAACATATGACAGCATTTTAGTGCCACGTAAAAAATAAAAAATAAAAAAGATTGTTTACAAGATTAAAGTCGTAATGTTTCGAGAAAGTCAAAATTAAAATTTGTTTTAAAAATAAAGCCAAAAAATCTTTCGGAAATAAAGTCAAAAATGTTTCAAGAATAAAGTCGAAATGTTTCTAGAATAAAGTTGAAATGTTATGAGAATAAAGTTGAAATATTTTGAAAATAAAGACAAATTATTTCAAAAATAAAGTTGAAATTATGAGAATAAAGTCTAAATGTTTTGAAAATAAAGAAAATATTTTTGAAAATAAAGTCAAAATGTTTTGATAATAAAGTCAAAATATTTAGTAAATAAAGTCGAAACTATGAAAAAAAGTTGCTATGTTTCAAGAATTAATTTGTAGCAATTATTGACTTTATTCTCAAAACATTTAGATGTTATTCTCATAGTATTTCGAATTTAGTCTCATAATATTTTGACTTTATTCTTGTAATTTTGACTTTGTATTCTTAACAATATTTAATAATAAATCTTATAATCTTAGATTTTTTTTTAATGTGCCACTAAAATGCCACCATAACAGCTAAACACATTTAAATGACTAAAATTAACTAATTTTTGTTAATAAAATCAGCAAAAAATATAAAAAAAAAACTGTAAATAAATTATTTAATGTTGTTGGTGCATTACAGTAATGAGTATGTGTTTATTAGTAATGCAAACAAGGTAAAAATCTTAATGTTTAAATTTTTTTATATATAGATTTATTTTCTTTTTATAGATTTATATCTTTATTAAAAGCATTTTTTTTTTCTTATTTTAGGGTGAAATGACATCTTTCATGGGATTTAGCAAAATGCATAATCTGTGACTTTCCTCACTTTGACCACTAGAGGGCCATCTGAGCTGTTTCTGAATGAGACTCCATATATTCACCTGCTCTTTAATGATGGTCAGCTCAGACACAATCTTCTCCACACTGCTGTCTCTGGATCGCTTGTCCTTGCCAAATGCTGGATTGTGAAAGTTCACTTCCTTCAGTGCTAGAATGTTCTGTCCGTTCTGTTTACGGACCTTTGAGTAGGAATGAAAACAACAGTGAATGGCTCAATTTAACTATTAACCAATGCAGCACAAATAAACAGCAAAGATGGTTCACCTTAAACACGCTGCCAAAGGCACCGCTACCCAGATGGTCCAAAACCGCATAACCATTGATCACTCTCAAAGGAGGCCGGTTCTGGTTCACTGTCTCTATGCTTTCCCTGAGAACATCCAGGTCCTCCTCCTACAGACCATAGAGAAAATATTACAGAGAGCTTTGACCTTTCTTTCTCTTAAACTAGTTTAGTGCAGAAGATTCAATTTAACATTGGAGAAGCAGCAGGGTCAGTGTAATTTACTGATGAAGACAAGAAAGATCATCAGTATCTTACCGATAAGAGGGCGATTTTCTCCTGTAGTGGTTCATATGCAGTAATGTCTCTTACATAGTGCCCAACATCAATGAACATCTCAAACAACTCCGAAGAAAATAGCCTGGAACAAACAAACAAATTGCACCAAAATCATTTCATTTAGATATTAGAAAATAAATATAAAAATTTGACTAATTTCCAAAAAAATAAATAAATAAATAACCCACATAATATAAATAAAATACAGAAATAATAAATAAAAATGGAGAAAACAGTCTGGAACAAACAATTAGCTCCAACATAATTTAAATAAAATAATAAAATAAAATAAAAAATAAAATAAAATAAAATAAAGTAAAATAAAATAAATGAAGAAAACAGTCTGGAACAAACAAACAATTAGCACCAACATAATTATTTTATATACAAAAAAATTAATTAAATAAATGAATAAATACATAAATAAATAAATGGAAAAACAGTCTGGAATAGAAAAAAATGAGCACCAACATAATTTCATTTAGATAAAATAAAATAAAAGGAAAAACAGTCTGGAACAAATAAACAATTAGCACCAACATAAATAAAATAAAATAAAATAAAATAAAATAAAATAAAATAAAATAAAATAAAATAAAATAAAATAAAATAAAATAAAATAAAATAAAATAAAATAAAATAAAATAAAATAAAATAAAATAAATGAAGAAAAGAGTCTGGAACAAACAATTAGCACCAACATAATTATTTTAAATACAAAAAAATTTAAATTAAATAAATAAATGAAAAAACCCAGTCTGGATTAAACAAACAATTAGCACCAACATAATTATTTTATATACGAAAAAAAAAAAAAGGATAAATACATAAATAAATAAATGGAAAAACAGTCTGGAATAGAAAAAAATGAGCACCAACATAATTTCATTTAGATAAAATAAAATAAAATAAAATAAAATAAAATAAAATAAAATAAAATAAAATAAAATAAAATAAAATAAAATAAAATAAAATAAAATAAAATAAAATAAAATAAAATAAAATAAATGAAGAAAAGGGTCTGGAACAAACAATTAGCACCAACATAATTATTTTATGTACAAAAAATTAAAATTAAATAAATAAATGAAAAAAAAAAAAACCAGTCTGGATTAAACAAACAATTAGCACCAACATAATTATTTTATATACAAAAGATTAAAATTAAATAAATGAAAAAAACCCAGTCTGGATTAAACAAACAATTAGCACCAACATAATTTAATTTAGATAAAATAATGCAAAAAACAGTCTAGAACAAATAAACAATTAGCACCGACATTTAGATAAAAAAGGCAAAAAATATAAAAAAATAAATAAATAAATTCAAAACAATAAATACAATAAAAATAAAATACCTTTTAAAGTGATGTCTATTGCGTTCCATGCTAAAAAGGAATCGTAGGGCCCTGAAAGCATAACACTTCAGAAAATAGCTAAATTAATACGTGATAAACACCGTATCTTTCATATTAAACCTGCTTGAGACTGTAAAGCACATTTGACATACCTGTAGAGATTTTGCCTGAGGATCTTTAAGGTTTTGTGGCAAAATCAATTTGCCAATTATGTACACGCCATTCTCCTAAAACAGAATCAAAGCATGTATGAATATATATTTATATGAGTTGAACGCAAAGTGATGCTTTTGATTCAAGAAAAAAGCATGTGACACAGAGAAGACTACCTGAACTACATTATGTGCTGTTGTGTCGTCCAAAACAAGCTCGGTGATTGCTGCACAGCATGCTGGGAAAAGGGACAGGAGTTAGTGCTTTTATTAATTGTGGTTTTATTTCCACAATGCAAGACAATGCCGAATAAATAGACAAATAAATAAATGACATAAAGGAGTAAAAATTATACCCTTAATAACTTCCAACACCTCCAAAAAAAAAAACGTTTTATTTATTTGTAATAAGTAAGTAAATGCATTTTGCAAAGATGTATTTAACTTAAAAATTATTTTTAAAAGAAAATGAGAAAATATTTCAAAATACGAAATGTTTTAAATAAATAAATAAATGCATTTCACAGGAGTATTTACCTTTAAAAAATTATTTAAAAAAGAAAATAAGAAAATATTGCACAATTATGAAATATTTAAAATAAATAAATAAATGTATTTCGCAGAGGAGTATTTACCTTAAAAATTATTTTAAAAAAGAAAAAAGAAAATATTGCAAAAAATATAAAATATAAAAAATTGCATTAATTAATTAATTTCACAGAGGAATATTTACCTTCAAAAAATTATTTAAAAAAGAAAAGAATGCTAAGAAAAAATTGCAAAAATATTCAATGCTTTAAAAAAATACATAAATGTGTTTCACAGAAGAGTATTTACCTTAAAAATAAAAAAATATATATATATATTTTTGCAAAAATATGAAATATTTTAAATAAACAAATAATAAATTAATTAATTAATAAATAAATGCATTTCACAGAAAATACTGCAAAAATATTAAATGCTTTAAATAAATAAATAAGTTTCACAGAGGAATATTTATCTTAAAAATTATTTAAAGAAAAAAATTAAATATTGCAAAAATACCAAATTTTTTAAATAAAGAAATAAATAAATACATTTCACAGAGGAGTATTCACCTTCAGAAATTTATTTAAAGAAGAAAACAAGAAAATAAAATGGTCCCATCTTCCCATGTTTAAAGTCTGGACTTGATATATGACAGCTGATGTAAATTAATTAAAATTTTCATTAACTGTTAATTGGCAAAGGAAATATTTGTATTAAATGAGAAAAATATTAAATAAAAAGCATTTTTGTAGTTGTCAGACTTTTAGATACCATATACCAAATAGATGAATATAAATAAATAAATAAATGTCACAGTAAGTATTTACCTTTAATAAAAAGAAATTATATATATATATATATATATATATATATATATATATATATATATATATACACACTTCTATTTACTTTTGGCTTATTATTACATAGTTTATGTAAATTAATTAGATTTTTTGTTAATTGTTAATCTGCACAATAATTTTTTTGTATTTAATGAGAAAAACCTCAAATAAAAAAGCTTTTTTCTAGTTGTCTCAGACTTTTAGATACCATATATCAAATAGTAAATAAATAAAAAAATATATATATATTTTTTTTAAAGAAAATTAGAAAATATATGCATGCACTTGTCATTATATTCATCAAAGTGAAGGTGTTTTACATCAATAGATGGATATCCTACAGGATAGCTTACATTTTATAACTTTTTATAAAGCCTATGATCTATTAAGCCCTGCATATTATTTTACCATTATCATCATCATTACTAAGCACCACTAAAACCCTAAAATCCCGCATTTTCCTGTTCTTTCTCACCTGCCTGTAGATTGATGGTGTTCTCCACAGTCTCTTGAGGGCTCACCTCCGACGACACGTGCTGTCTGTGTATCCTGCCTGCTGCGTTGGCACTGGAAAGGGTTTCTATTGTGGAGCGATCGGAAACATACACTCGTTCTCTAGAAATAAAAGTTGTGCATGACTTAAAGTGCATTCAAAGCTCTCAAAACTAACAAGGCCAGACGGCATTGAGACACTCACCCGTGTAAGATGCGCAGCAGTTGTTGCACACCTCCCCACGCCCGGATCTCAGAGCTGGTGTCGGGATCCTGACACAGCTGCACGAGAACCCACACCGCACTCCACAGCAGCTTCACATGCTCCGAGTGCAGGAGACTGAGGAGCACTGGCACCCCATCGCACTGACGCACCTGATCCCTGATGCACTGCACTGAACACAGCAACCTTAGCAGCTCTGCGCTCAACCTGACAGCAGATTATGTACAAATACTATTCAAATCAATTAAGATTTAAAGGTGAAGTGTCATTTATGTGCAATTATGTATTCTGAACAGCCTCAAGTAATTGGTTTGATGAAAAAAAAAAAAAAAACATAAAATATATTATTTTTGACCAAATTATTTTTTTGCAAAATTTAAGTTAATAAGTAACTAGACTGTTAAGTAGTAACAGTCACAAATTCAATGCAAAAATGCTTGTGTAATTAAAATGTAAAAATGTAAAAAATAAAATAAAATAAAATGTAAAAATGTATAAATGACTGCAAGTCAATATAAATAAATAAATAAATAAATCAACAGAAATAGAAAACAATATAAGCTGTCAAACGAATACTTGCCTTTTTGAAAACATGTCATATTCTTGTAATACAACAAGAAGATGCTCCACAACAGACAGCTCTCCGATCTTCTCTTTGCATTCTTGACTAAATGAAAAATGGGATTATTGATTAAATCCATTATGCTAATTGCTGTTGATATGTATTTCTCATAATATAAAAGACAGTACCTTTCAGCTAGTGTGGTGAGAGCCAGGAGAGATCCTAATACCACACTACTGTCCCGTGTAGAGAGCAGCTTCACAAGGGTCTGTGCAAAAGAAAAATTATTTATTTTAAATCAGTGTCATTTTGGCATTTGATATACTATTATAACACTTTTACTTTAAGTAATTTTTTTAAATTATATTTTAAAAAATCATTTTGTGTTTGTCAAGTTTATTCCTTATATATATATATATTAGGGGTGGGCATAGATTAATTTTTTTAATCTAGATTAATCTAGATTAAATTTTCAAATTAATCTAGATTAATCTAGATTAAAATGGCTCATTTGAATTCTGCTGAAGGCATTCAGAATATGTGGGGGGGAGCCGTGGCCTAATGGTTAGAGATTCGGACTTGTAACCCAAAGGTTGCAGGTTCGAGTCTCAGGTCCGGCAGGGATTGTAGGTGGGGGGAGTGAATGTACAGCACTCTCTCCACCCTCAATACCACGACTGAGGTGAGTCCCTTGAGCAAGGCACCGATCCCCCAACTGCTCCCCGGGCGCCGCAGCAATGGCTGCCCACTGCTCCGGGTGTGTGTTCACGGTGTGTGTGTGTGTTCACTACTGTGTGTGTGCACTTGGATGGGTTAAATGCAGAGCACAAATTCCTTGTATGGGTCACCATACTTGGCCTCACTCACCCCCTTTCCAGAAAAAAAAAAAAAATATGTATGCTACCCAAATAATGACTTAAAGTCTTTGAGAATGGATCATAAAGCTCATAAATCTGTTCTATGATAATTTGTTGATGAAAATAAATTATGTTCAATTAGATGTACTTGTGTAAACTAACTAACTAACAATGAAATTATTTTTTCTACCAATTAGATTGTGTTTTTTTTTTAACGTCAACACCTACCCAGCCCATTACATGTTACACGGTACTTTTATTTTGACAGGTTTGCCATGAAGTTTCTGTGTCATACAGTATGATATGATGATAGTTTTGAAACGGTAAAAGTGACACTCACAGCAGTTTGGGAGATTGAGTTTATCTGTTCATGTGAGATGAAAATGCCAAAAATTAGCGGGAGCGTCACGTGTGTTTCAGTATGCGTGTAGTAAAAGCTCGTCTCCATCATTCATACATACAGCTAGGCAAACGGAACATATCGGATTCATATTAAAACGGTCTTTTTGCATTTCAGTTTTCACATACACTAGTCCATATCGCGATTTGAATTAAGTGACTGACCAACATTTGATTTATGAATCCAAAAAACTACGAATTTACGTGGCATTTTGCTATAGTAGATCCGGTTTTTATGAATGGAGGACGACGCGATCCCGTCTGTGTTTTGGCGGAGGAGATTTAAACGCGGCGACCATATTCTATAGTCTTCGGTATACATCCGCGTTAAACTATCAAGGTGAAAGTCATCATAGCTTGCGTAGTTTAGACCCAGCTCCCAACCCAGATTTGAGAATAGATTAACGGCGATATTTTTTTTATCGCCCGATAAGAGTCTCACGTTAACGCAGCACGTTAACGCCGATAACGGCCCACCACTAATATATATATATATATATATGTGTGTGTGTGTGTGTGTGTGTGTGTGTGTGTGTGTGTGTGTGTGTGTGTGTGTGTGTGTGTGTGTGTGTGTGTGTGTGTGTGTGTGTGTGTCTATATAGTATCAGTGTAAATTATATATTTAATATTTTGAACTAATTTTATTTTAATATTTCCCATTTTCAGTTTTTTTTGTTAAAGTGTTTTCATTTTATTATTGTTATTATTATTATTATTATTATTAATACAACAACTAATATTATTATTATTTTAATGTCTATATAGTATATAGTAATTTTATATTTTCCATTTAAATTGTACAATTTTTTTGTTAAAATTTTAGCAGTTTTATTATGCGTTTCTTCATGTTTTTTAAATATTTTTATTATTGTAATATGTCTGCACAGTAAGAGTATAAATTTATTATTTGGCATACAGTTACATTAATTTTATTTGAATATTTTTAGTTTTGTGTTTGCAATTTTATTTTTTATTTTTTTGTAATTATTATTTTTATTACTACAATTAATATTATTATTTTAATATGTCTATATAGTATCAGTATAAATTATAATTATAATTATTACATTTTTTATAATGTGTTTTTCATGTTTTTTTAAATATTATTATTATTATTATTTGAATATGTCTATACAGTAACTGTACATTTATTATTTGGTTTACCGTTACATATTTTTTATTTTATTTATTATTCTGTTTTTATTTTAGTTTTTAGTTAATTTTTTTTTATTATTATTATTATAGCTATTATTATTAGTACTACTACTGTTATTATTATTATTTTAATATGTCTATATAGTATTACTACTGCTACTACTGCTATTATTATTATTTTAATATGTCTATATAGTATAAGTGTAAATTTAGTATTTGGCATACAATTATACTTTTTATTAATACTTGGAACAAATTTTATTATTATATTTTCCACTTTAATTTTATTTCCAGTTACATTTTTTTGCAATTTTGTTTTGTGTTTTTGTCATTATTATTATTATTATTGACTATTATTATTTTTGAAATGTCTACATAGTTTAATTTATACATATATACATGCAGCTGCAATACACAAAACACTACAATCTGCTGTTTGAACCAAATTTTGATTGCAAAGCTACATTCCATTTTTGTTTACATCAATAAAACTCATACCTTATGTGCACCACAATTTATAATCCACTGTCTTTGCTCCTCAACAGAAGACAACTTCTGAAACATATCTGCAGAGCAAATGATGGGGAAACAAGCACAGCAAACACATTATTCTTCTTGCGTCTCATTACCAATCTGTACATACTGTGTAAAGTACTGCAACATGTTTGTCTCACATGTCATTGCAACCAGCTGCTCGATTTCCAGCGTCTGTTCTCTGCATTCCAGATACACAGTTGCAACTGACTCCATGTGCTGAAAAACATCCAGTAAGAAACAATGCATTTTTACAAGCTGCTGTGTATTTTCAGCATTTGAACACTGTGGAAATCTTTACCTCAGCAAGCTGCCCAGCACCTTGAAGTTCAAAGAAGACTTTCTATAAGAGGACACAGACAAATATATATACAGTACTGCACAGCAAATTAAAAGATAGAATGTCAGAGTACATTTTATAAGCTCATATAATATAACATAGAAGTAATACTTCTTATAAGGCCTCAATCAAAAAAAAAGAAGAACAATTCCTTCAGATTACCTAGGGTGCATTTTTAGACACTTATCTTTTTTTTAAATGCTATTAAACATTTTTTGGATCTGACCTGGTGAAGAGGATCCCTGATCAACAATCTCAAGCAGTTTAAAACTCTTAGGATGTTGTCTGAGGATGCATTTTCCAGCCAGATGCTAAAAACAAATAAGACCAGTTTATATTGATCTATAACCGGCATACTTCATACATACTATCAGCATCATACTCATAAATACACACCTACAACCGAGTCTGTTATTGATCAAGGCAGTGAAGATGTCCAGGAAGAGTCTGTGATGTGGCTGGTCACTAAAACACCTCTGATTTCTGTAGGTAACACTGTAAATGACATGAAAGCTGGTTACAAAATGCAAGAGAATAAGAGCAAAATTAGCAGATAGGTCAAAAATTTACATACACCTCGGAGAATCTGCAAAATGTTAATTATTTTATCAATATAAGAGGTATCATACAAAATGAATGTTATTTGTTTCTTTAGTACTGACCTGAATAAGATATTTCACATAAAAGACGTTTACATTTAGTCCACAAGAGAAAATAATAGTTGAATTTATAAAAATTACCCCATTCAAAAGTTTACATACACTTGATTCATAATACTAAAAAAACGATGCATTAAGAGCCGGGGGTAAAAACTTTTTGAATTTTAGGATCAATGATCAGGTTTCTGGGAAACTTCTGTATACTACTTGGCATACAATTATATACTTAATATTTTTAACTAATTTTATTTGTATATTTTAAATTTAATAAAATTTTTAGTTCAAGTTTTAGCATTTTATTTTGTGTTTTTTTTTAATATTATTATTATTATTGTTATTATTTTAATATGTCCGTGTAGTATCAGTGTAAAGCATACAATTATATATTTAATTTTTCGAACTAATTTTATTTTTATATCTTTCATTTTAATTTTACATTTAGTTAACGTTTTTGCAATTTTATTATGCATTTCTTTTATAATTTTAATTATTATTATTATCATTTTAATATGTCTATATAGCATCAGTTTAAATTTAGTATTTGGCATACAATTATACTTAATATTTTGAACTACTTTTATTTTTATGTTTTCCATTCAAATTTTATTTTTAGTTAAAGTTTTGCCATTTTATTATGTCTTATAATTTTCATTTGTATTATTATTATTATTGTTGTTGTTATTTTATTCTATACTATATAGTATCATTATAAATGTAGTATCTGGCATACAATTATATTTTTTATTAATATTTGGAACTAATTTTCAGTTACTGTTTTTACAGTTTTGTATATGTAAACTGCCCTAGCTTCTGAAGGGCAGTACTAAATGAAAAAAATATGATATTAAGGCAAAATAAGAAAAATGTACATATCTTCATTCTGTTTAAAAGTTTTCACCCCCAGCTCTTAATGCATTGTTTTTCCTTCTGAAGCATCAGTGAGTGTTTAAACCTTCTGTAATTGTTGCATATGAGTCCCTCAGTTGTCCTCAGTGTGAAAAGATGGATCTCAAAATCATACAGTCATTTTCGGAAAGGGTTCAAATACACAAAAATGCTGAGAAACCAAAGAATTTTGTGGGCGCTGAAGGATTTTTCTGAAGAACAACGGGTAGTTTAACTGTTCATGACAAACAAGGGACTTACGAACAACTATCACTAACCAAAAAAACAGCTGTGGATCATTCAGGTAACAACAAAATATTTAGAAATAAGCGTCTGTAAACTTTTGAACGGGGTCATTTTCAACAAATTCAACTATTATTTTCTCCTGTGGACTATTTGTAAACGTATTTTATGTGAAATATCTTATTCAGGTCAGTACTAAATTTAAAATGACATGCATTTTGTATGATCCCTCTTATTTTGGTAAAATAATTAACATTTTGCAGATTCTCCAAGGTGTATGTAAACGTTTGACCTGAGCTGTAACATGGGATAGTGTGCACCTAAAGTTATCCAGCTCGGATGCTTCAGTGTTTGTGCCGATTTTCCGGTGATCAGGAACATTTGTGGAGCTCTGAGGCTTTCGTCCCTTGGATTGATTCAAAGATGAAACCTGAGAAGGTGAGCAGAGATGAATCAACTAGGCAAAATTTAGAATTTAACTGACAATAAAATTGCTGTTTAATTTGCAAATGTTAAATTGAGGTAGCAACAAGCATTGTAATTCGATTTAAGTTATCTGAAAACAATGTGGTGAACATTTGCGATTCTGTATGTCAAAATAAAATAAAAAATTACCTGTTTAGACACTGGAGCTGTGATCAATGATAACAGTCTCTTGAGATCAAGAAGCTCCCTAAACAAATATTTTAAAAAGACATTATAAATATCTGCTGAGAAACTAAATTCCCATCAGTAATAGTTTCAGTGATGACTTACTTGTCTTTAGGTTTGGGATTTGGTCTGTTTGGTCCTCTAGACTTTTTGTCTTGGAGAGGCATGTTGACACTATCTTCTTTACTCTCATGTCTGCAGGTCAGAAAGATGACAAATACTTAAAGCAAGAAACTACAGACCAAAATATTTTTATGCACTGGTAAATTTTGAGATTTTAGACTATTTAGCTTTTCATAACATGTTGTTCCAAACAAGTGGAAAGAAAACATCCAAAATACATTTTCATTGCATTTTATAGCACTTATCTGTTCACATCTGTAGATTCCAATTCCAATACATATTTTTCAGTTTTTTTCTCCACTTCATCAGCACTTACATATGCCAAACTCATAGTTTTATTCCTATTTACATTCTGAAGGTTAAGGTTATTACAGAGGAGAACAACATTTCATTTTTAAAAACATAATGCAAATGTACATCTACATACATATACACTACCAGTCAAAAGTTTTTGAACAGTAAGATTTTTTGGAATGTTTTTAAAGAATTCTCTTCTGCTCAACAATACAGCAAAAGCCGTAATATTGTCAAATATTTTTACTATTTAAAATAACTGCTTTCTATTTGAATATTTTTATGCAATTTACTCCTGTGATCAAATCTAAATTTTCAGCATCATTACTCCAGTCTTTAGTGTCACATGATCCCTCAGAAATCATTCTAATATGCTGATTCGCTGCTCAAGAAACATTTATTATTATCAGTATTTAAAACAGTTGAGTACATTATTTTCAGGATTCTGTGATAAATGACGAGATACAAAGATCAGTATTTATCTGAAAAAAAAAACAACATAAAAACATTTTTTGTATCATTATACACTATACTATTCAAAAGCTCGGAGTCAGTGTATTTAGCAAAGATGCTTTAAATTGATCAAAAGTGATGATAAAGACATGTATAATGTGACAAAATATTTCTATTTTCAGATAAATACTGTTCTTCTAAACTTTCTATTTATCAAAGAAACCTGAAAAAATTCTACTCAGCTGTTTCAACATAATAATAATAAATGTTTTTTGAGCAGCAAATCAGAATATTAGAATTATTTCTGAAGGATCATGTGACTGGAGTAATGATGCTAAAAATCCAGCTTTGAAATAACAGAAATAAATTACATTTTAAAATATATGGAAATAGAAAACAGTTATTTTGAATAGTAAATTTTTTCAAAATTGTACTGATTTTCCTGTACTTTGGATTAAATAAATGCAGGTTTGGTGAGCAGAAGAGACTTCTTTTAAAAACATTAAAAATCTTTTGACTGGTAGTGTAGACATTAGTGCAAATTTAATTAGATAATGCATCATTTTCATATTTAAACAGAACAGAGTTTAGTTAAGCTTAATAGAAAGCTTAACATCAGTTGTGGAAGTGTGGTGATCTATTAGTTAAATATCTTATCATATTCACCTTCATTTAAAGTTTTTTTTATACAAACAAGTGACATGCAAATAATAATAATAAAAAAAAATGCATACAAGTTTGGAATGACATGAGTCTGAGAAAATAATTTTTGGGTGAACTGTTGTTTTCACATACATCTGAACACTTAAAATCATATTTTCTCAATGTCTTTGAATAATCTGGTGTTTTTATGCAATTATGTACATATTATTACAAATACATACATTTCACAACAGTAATAGAAGAAATAGAAAAAGGTTATAAAGAGAGAGAAAAACAAGGATTTATGCCAGGGATGAAAGAAAAATTAAAACATTCAATTAACCAAATGAAAGTGACAGTGCTTCATCGGTCTTTTTAGCTTTTCTGTTTCTAATATTTTGCAAATTAGTACCATATTGTTTAATTTCTTTAATAAAATGTTCATAATTTGGCTTAGCTTTAGCCCATTTCTTTACATGAATGTGATATTTTTGTACAAAAATAAAAAATACAACATTATACATTTCTATTTGTATTAATGTACCAATCATCCTAGAAATGAAGATAGAGACATCTATCCATGAATAATCTGGTGTTTTGGTGATTTTTAGTGGATGTTTGAAGTCAGTTCTCCTCAAGTTCACACAGGTGGAGCTCATTTCATTAACTATTGACTGGAAACAGCGTTTCTATTGATTTTATAACATAAATACCAACAAAAATATGTATATTTTTTGTAAAATATTTCGTTTGGAAAGTGTCACTAGTTAAAATAAATGCCAGAAGCGTTTATATTTCATCAAACGTAGTGACATACAGACTGAGGTAATACTTTTTTGAGGCCACTGACTGTATGAACGAAATTTAAGGTCTTATATCCTGCAGGATGTTTTTTCTCACCTGTGTGGATCGAGAATATCCCAAGTTGAATCGCATACTTGAAGGTCGTCATATATTTTTGAGAGGACAACACAAACAAGCTCGAATCAGAAATGTGAAAACAAACAGCAACCAATCAGATGACGCGATGTTGAGGCGTCTGCGGTAACTATAGCGACACATAACCAAACGCTCCAGGATGAGCTCGAGTTTCTCTTTTTTCCACTGATCTGGAGTCAGCGATGCTGCGCCCCAATTCGCATTCTATCAGTCCTAAATAGTATTCGAAAATTCCTAGAGAGAAATAAAGAGGCACTTTCTTTCACAAGTCGTTCATGCTATGCGGTTCATGCCGATAACTCCGCTCTTGTGTTTGCATAATGATACATTAAAAGGTTAATGACCAAATCTATCATTATAAAAGTTCATAATGTTGCTGCACATGAAATATAACGCGGATAACATTAAAAATATATTTTTTATCAGGTTACACATTTATCACTCAAACACCTTTCTCTACCTGTCCGTTGGTCGCGCATATCCGCCATATTTGTAGTTTTTGAACACTTTTTATGCGTGTTTGTAGTTCTAGGGCGATATAAACCGTTAGAGTGCGTCCTAAATAGCGTTGATCCGCACTTCGAATTCTGAAGTTAAGTAGTGGATCATCCGGGAATCTTTGGAATACTTTTTTAAACATACTACGATTTGGGACATACTAATTTTATTTTCGAATACTATTTAGGACGCATAGTATGCGAATTGGGACACAGCATTAGTATCAAAGACTATGGAATAATGGCTAATATTTGCGCGGTAAACGAGGATTCGATTAGAACTACAAACACGCATTAAAAAAAGTGTTCAAAAACTACAAACATGGAGGATATGCACGACCAACGGACAGGTAGAGAAAGGGGTTTGAGTGATAAATAATCACCGTGTAACCATAAATAATGTTTATTTAATGTTATCCGCGTTATATTTCATGTGCATCAACGTCATGAACTTTTATAAGGATAGGTTTGGTCATTAACGGCTAATATAATTGCCACAACACATTGCGCGGTGAACGAGGATTCGATTAGAACTACAAACACGCATAAAAACTACAAACATGGAGGATATGCGCGACCAACGGACAGGTAGAGAAAGGGGTTTGAGTGATAAACAATCAACGTGTGACCCTGATAAAAAATGTTTATCATGAACTTTTATAATGATAGGTTTGGTCATAACTTTAGCCGCATTACGAATCTGTAAGAGAGATTTGGAAATATTATACACACATCACAAAAAAAAGATATCTAATTTGACTGATTTTCTGACAGTTAAAATACTGATTAATGTGATTAAAACCACAACTAAAGGTGCACTAAACGCAATCTGAATATTGAAAATGTGGTTACATGGAAAAAATAATAATAACAGTTTACATGGAAAACCCCTTTCCTCCTGATAGCATCATTTAGGTGCAAGAAGTTAAACGTTCAGAAAGAGTTCATAAACGGATGTACACACGTCAGTGGTGAGAGATGAGACATAAACTTAGACATAGCTTACTAGATAACTTTTCTGTCATCCTTCTTCGTAGCTGTAAAAAAAAGCCGCTGTATTTCTGTTATCAAAACGGTAAGACTAAAATAATTATTTAGGCTAGGCCTATTTATAGGCTATACGGTCAGTTTTAAAAGTTTGACATAAAAAAAAATAAATGTTTCATGTCAAAATTAAAAACTTAATAGGCTATCATACATTGTAGCTGTTTTATAACGTTACATGTTTTTGTCGAAAGCAGTGTAAGTGTGTAAACATGTATTTTGATGTTTGTTTACACTGAGGTTTGCATATTGTTTGCACTCCTTCGAATTGAGATACACTCTTCCCGAATTCAGATGCAATAGGAGTTTTGCATTTTAGTTAAACTTTAGCTGTGTCTAACAGTCACGTATCCTTACAGTATTTACATAAGAATCTCTTCAACATCATATTCAATGGACTGTGCTCAATGGCTATCTGCTATTTCAGGCAGGGGAAACAACCGAATCAGACTAAATCTTAGAAGATCCAGGGAAGCACACAGACGTTTGTGGTAAGTTAAGGCAGTTTTCATATTAGTGACTTAAGTCATTTCCCTTATGTCGAAACGACAATCTATTTAAATAAATATACATTAGTCTTAAAAAGTATTTGAATACTTAAGTCACATTAAAAAATCTGAATAAAATAACCTGAATAAAACGTGCACTGATGATTATATAAAATAAAATAATATAATATAAAATAAAATAATAATATATATAAAATAAAATAAAAAATATACTATAAATAAAGTAAAATAAACCAAGCCACCTGGTTTTGTTATCTAATACAATGCCTTTTAAGACATTTGTAAGTGTGACTTCAATGTTCAAATATATTATATTATATATTAGTGTTAACTATTTCGTTTTTTAATTTTTACTTTGTAATTTTGTAAAGGGTGATCATGCACAGGATGTTGCATTAAAAAATGAAAAAAGTAAAGCAATAAAATATATTTTCAGGGTATTATGGCTGTAAATTAATTAGGGTTAATTTTTTTAGAAGATAAAATTAAATAAAAATTAAATATAATCTTCCATGTTCAAATATATTTTCATGGTATTATGGCTATTAATTAATTTGTGACATTTGTAAGTGTGACTTTCATATTTAGATATTTTTAGAAAAAAGTGTACTGATCATGCATAGGATGTTGCATTGAAAAGGAAATAATATATATTTAATGACTTTTATGTCAAAATATATTTTTACGGCATTAGGGCTGTTCATTAGTGCTACTTTTTAAAAAAGGAAGTTGCATTAAAAAAAGTAAAAAAAATAAATACATGAATAAATGAAGCAAGGATGGAAGGAAAATATATTAGAAAACAAAAACATAGTTTATTTATTTTTTAATGTATTATTTTGTTTTATGTTTTCCAATGCAACTTCTGGTGCACGATCAGTGCATGCAAGTCATTGTTTTAGACATTTTAAATGTAACTTGCATGTCAAAATACATATGCAAGCCGCTATAGCTGTTTTAGTGCTGGCAAATCAGTAAATAATAAAATAAAACCATGCCACTTGATTTTGTTATTTAATACAATGCCTCTTAAGACATTTGTAAGTGTGACTTCTATGTTCAAATATATTTTCAGGGTATTATGGCTGTTAATTAATTAGTGATCCTTTTTTTTTTAGAAAAAAAAAGGGCAGGATGTTGCATTGAAAAAGTAAAAAAGTAAAATAATAAAACAAAATTAAATAAAATAAGACAAAAGAAAATATAAAATAAAATCAAACCATGCAACTTGTTTTTATTTTTAATACAATGCCTTTTAAGACATTTGTAAGTGTGACTTTCATGTTCAGATATTTTTAGAAAAAAGTGTGCTGATCACACATTGGATGTTGCATTGAATATATATATATATATATATATATATATATATATATATATATATGCAACTTCCTGTGCACGATCAGTGCATGCAAGTCATTGTTTCAGATATTTTAAGTGCATGTCAAAATACATTAGTAAGCCACTATAGCTGTTCTAGTGCTGGCTAAATCAATTATGAAAGTATCATATAAGTTGTCAGATAAATCTCAATCTCTGTTTTTCAGAATCCATTCCTGTGCAAAATAATAATGATAAACCACTGGGTGATTTTATCCGTCTACATCCTGACGTTTCTGATCGGCCTTCCTGCCAATCTGCTGGCCATTTGCACGTTCTTTAAGAAACTGTGTGACAAACCCAGTCCCAATGACATCCTGCTCTTCAACCTGACGGCTTCCGACTTGATCTTCCTGCTCTTCCTGCCCTTGAAGATGTACGAAGCCGCCGCTGGGATGAAATGGCACTTATCCCAGACCCTGTGCTCCATTGCGTCCTATTTCTTTTTCACCACCATTTACACCAGCTCCCTGCTGCTCATGGCTATAGCCATTGACCGCTACCTAGGGCTGGCGTTTCCTTTCAAATACAGACTTTTGCGTAAACCGCTCTACGCCGCAGCAGGAAGCGTCATCATCTGGCTGGTCAGCGCGACCCATTGCAGCATCGTATTCATCATTGTCCACATGCCAGATCCGAACGCCACCGTTCCCAAAGAGGTCTGCTATGAAAACTTCACTGAGAAGCAAAAGAGGATCTTGTTACCAGTGAGACTTGAGTTTTTTGTGGTCATATACATGCTACCGCTCTTAGTTTGTATCTTCTGCTATATCAACTGCATCTACATTCTGTATAGCAGGCCTCATATAACTAAAGAGAAGAAGCAAAGGGCCATTGGTATGGCGTTGTGCACGCTCACCATTTTTTTACTCTGTTTTTTACCTTATAATTTGTCCCATCTGGTGGGTTTTAGGATCAACAACAGCCCGTCTTGGAGGTACTATACACTCCTGCCCAGCACCCTCAACACCTGTTTGGATCCATTTGTGTTTTACTTCTCCTCTTCCACTTTCCGTGAAAGCAAAATCATTTCTTTACTTAAGAGATGGTGTGTTAGACAGAAGAAGACTCAGAAGGGTGAAACTAAATTTGAGATTGTGGTAAAATGAAATGATTTTGCATTTAAACATCGGTCAGAATTTTTTGGATGGTAAGATTTTTTATGTTTTTATCTTTTGCTTACCAAGCCTGCAATTTTTTTTTTTAATTGTGAAATATTTTTACTATTTAAAATAACAGATTTCTATTTGAATGTATTTTGAAATGTAATTTATTTCTGTGATGCAAAGGTGAATTTTTTCAGCATCATTAGTCCTGTCTTCAGTGTCACATGGTCCTTCGGAAATCATTCGGAAAACATTGATAAATTACATTGAAATGGAAAGCAGTTATTTTAAATAGTAAAAATATTTCACAATTTTACAGTTTTTGCTGTACTTTGGATCAAATAAATTTAGGTTTTGTCTTTAAAAAACATTAAAAATCTTACTGTTCAAAAACTTTTGACTGGTTGTGTATGTCACGACTTCATACAAATTGCAAGATCTCATTATTTAAGGATTGATACATTTTGCATAGTTATTTTTCATAGCACTTAAGTTTGGGTTTGTTAAGAATTTGAATGTTTTTAAATAAAGTTGCTTTTTTGTATGTTTGTTCAAACATATTGTAAAAATGTTAAATATTATTATAATTTAAAACAACTGTTTTATGTTTAAATATATTTTGAAATGTAATTTATTTCTGTGATGCAAAGCTGAATTTTCAGCATCATTACTCCAGTCTTCAGTGTCACATGATCCTTCGGAAATCATTCTGATTTGCTGATTAAAAAGTTTTATTAAAATATTCTGAATATTCAACCATTTTCTGTGGTGGTTTTGGAATTTATTTTTAAACTGTCATTTTAAGCCTGAATGTTGAGAGTTTAAGAAAAATATATATAACAAAATATATAACAAAATAGAATAATAATATTAATACAGTTTTTCTGTTAAAAATATATTTTTTACTGTATATTTCTAAATTAATAGTGAAAATGTTGAGTTTTACAAAATTATTCTTAATATTAAACTTTTTCCTGGTCAGTTTATGGATATTATATATCTTAATATATTAGGAAATTTAAAACATCATTGAAACTGATACATCTTAAAGTAATAGAAATGTCAAATTAAAAGCCAAAATGTTGAGAATTTCACTGAACATATCAAGGAATTAAAAAAATAATCTACAATAATTATTACAAATGAAAATTCTAAATAAAATAAAAAATAATATTAACATAAAAACTTGGAATAATAATATTAATATATACTTTATCAGGGAATTTTAAGACATAATTGAAATAAATCTTAAAGTAATTGAAATGTCAAATTAAAAGCCAAAATGTTGAGGATTTCACCGAATATATCAAGGAATTTTAAAATTAATCTACAATTATTATTACAAAAATTTAAAATTAAATAAAAAAATTAAACAATAATATTAATACAAAAACATGAAATAATAATATTAATATATCATATAATATATCAGGACATTTTAAAACATAGTTGAAATTGATAAATCTTAAAGTAACAGAAATTAATATATATACAAATATATACAAATGAAAATTCAAAAATTAAAAATGAAATAAAAAATAAAACAATAATATTAATATAAAAATATGGAATAATAATATTAATACAGATTTTCAATTTTAATATTTTCTATTAAAAATAGTTATAGAAAAAATAAAAATAACAGTGAAAATTTTAGTTTCATTTAAATATTCTGAATATTCTAAATATTTGAAATTGTTTAAATAACTAATAACCTAACAATATCCGGGAATTTAACATTTTTATCTGTCATTGAACCTTAATTTAGTCATAGAAATGTCAAATTAACAGCCAAAATGTTCACTAGTTTACACCAGTCAGTAAATAAACAGAAGGACATTGAATGATGAGAACAGTCCAAGATTTTATTTGAGATTTTGTCTCTCTGTGCATGAACATTGATTCATATTTATTCAGAATTGAGTGATTTATTTTTAATCTTAAATATGCATCTGTTGGCTTAGAGCCTAAAGAAATCCAGTGGGAAAACCTGCAGACCTAAGTCAGAACATGGTGTATTTTATCTTTTATCCAACTTATGTTGGTCCTTTTTAAGTGGGATCAGATAACCAAACACCTGTATATATATATATATATATATTTGGGTGTATGAGTTTCTTGAGAACTTGAGTTCCTCCTGCATTTTAGCGAGAGCCGGCCACTCGACGGCATTCATGCATCCTGTAGGCACACATGTAAAATATACCTGCAAAAAAACAAAACACAAATGCTCCATGAGTTCAACAAGACATGTTAGACGTCAAAAAAACCAAAAGATTCATTTTTACTGACCTGCAAAAAAGGTCATGAGCAGAGCGACCCAGCCCAGAATGTAGGACCACGAGAAACGCCAGTCGCCGAAACGCTTCCCGAGGAAGTTCACCGTCACTCCTGTGTAGATGGCCATAGCGAGCAGAACAAACAGCGCTGGAGGAGACATAAATTAGTAGTTTAGATGACTTCTTGTGGTTATTATTGACCTGCATAAACGTCTGAAAAGGAAAGACTTACTGGAGATAAAAAACATGATCCCTGCAGCGAAGGAACGGTTGAAGCGCTCAAAGGCGGAGAAGTGAGCGAAGGAGAGGATGCCTGCAATGATTCCCGCAAAACACGACATCGCTGAGAGGATCATGAAGGCCCGGGTTGCGTTCCAGTAAGCTAAAATGAAAGACAAAGACAGAACCAAGACACATCAGGACTACAAAACCAATCATAAGTAGCACAGATATACAATAGCACAACAAAACATTGTGTGGGGCAAAGTTATCGTTTTTTCTTTTAGGACAAAAATCATTTGGATATTAAGTAAAGATCATGTTCCATGAAGATATTTTGTACATTTCCTACCGTAAATATATCAAAAATAAATTTTTAAGGCGATTTTCTCAATATTTAGATTTTTTTGGCACCCTCAGATTCTAGATTTTCAAATAGTTCTCAGTATCTCAGCCAAATACTGTCCTATGCTAACAAACGATATATCGATGGAAAGTTTATTTATTCAGCTTTCAGATCTCTTTGAAACCCGTATGACTGGTTTTGTAATCCCCGCTCACTGTTCACTGCAGCCTCAATGGTTAAAAGGTGGAATAATAACACTGTAGAAAACAATTTGTTGAATCAACCTAAAATAATTTGTTACCTGGCTGACTTATCATTTTAAGTTCAGTCAATTAAAAAAATGTTTAGTCAACTTAAAATACTAAGTGACAACTTAGATATTTGAATTGATTCAACTTAAAATTTAAGGCAGCAGGGTAACAAATTATTTTACGTTTACTCAACAAATTGCACTGTAAAAAAAAGTTCAGCAGCTGCCTTAAAATTTTAAGTTAAATCAGCTTAAAACTACAAGTCATTTTAACTTATTACAATAAAAATTAGTTGATTTAACTTGTGAGTTGAAATGACTTAAGTTGATTTAACTTAAAATTTTAAGGCAGCTGCTAAACTGAAGTTTTTAAGTGGAAACTGGTGAAAACTTTTTACAGTGTGTGTGTGTGTGTGTGTGTGTGTGTGTGTGTGTGTGTGTGTGTGTGTTTTACAGTGATTGTCTTAGTTCTTTTAGTCCAATTTTTGTACATTTTCTTTAGTTTTGCTATGAAGAAAAATTATATTAAATTCATTAAATTATACAAATATAGATTATCATTTATATTAAAAATAGCACATTTTTGTGTGTTTATTTCTCCGCCATCATGGAAACCCTAAATTAAAAGAGCCATTTTTAAAAATGTCAATAAAAATGAATAAATTCTCAATAAAGTCACAGAAATGACAAATTAACAGCCGAAACATTGGAAATTTTACCAAAATATTCTAAATATTCAACTTTTTATTTTTGGCTAGTTTATAGATATTGTTAAGAAAATGTGCATAACACATTATGAATATGAAGGGTTTAAGCATAAAAACAATAAGCGTAATACTGCTTTAAACTGTTGTTTTTCCAAAAAAATATAAAAAAGTTTTCTGTTTAATTTAATTTTTTGTTTTTGTTTTTCTGAGCAAAAAATATATTTAAATTTTTTTCCCCTAATTTACAGAAGACACCCACTAAAATGTCATTCAGTGTAACAATCTTGTCAGGCTTATTTAAAACAAAAATCAATGTAAGACATATTAAAAAATGAATTACTTTCACCCCAAATACTAATTAGTTGTAATTCTACATTTTTAAAATTTATTTTATAAACTTATCCTAGGTTTTGGCCATTTGTCAGTAAGAATTTTTTACTCATTTAAAACAGTAAAATGGAATATGCTCCCTTATTCTTTTATATATTTTAATATGTACAAGTCAGAATAAGCATGTTGTTTGAAATAAAGTCTCAGTGAAGTCACAGAAATGGAAAATAGCAGCTAAAATGTTGGAAATTTTACTAAAATATTCAAAATATTAAACTTTTTTTTTCTGGCATGTTCATAACACATCATGGATATGGGTCAAAGACAAAAAAGGGTTTAAGCATAAAACAATAAGTGTAATACTGCTTTAAATCTTTGTTGTTTTTCCAAAAAAATATAAAATTGTTTTCTGTTTAATTTAATTGTATTTTTGTTTTTGTTTTTCTGAGCAAAAAAATACATAGAATTTTTTCCCTAATTTAAAGAAAACACCCACTAAAATGTCATTCGGTGTAACAATCTTGTCAGGCTTATTTAAAACAAAAATCAATTTATGACATTAAAGATTAAGTACTTTCACCACCAGTTGTAATTCTACATTTGTAAAATTTGCCACTATCCTAGGTTTTGCCCACTTGTCAGTATGAATTTTTTACTTATTTAAAACACAATAAAATTTAATATGCTCCCTTATTCTTTTATATATTTTAATATGTACAAGTCAGAATAAGCATGTTGTATAAAATAAAGTGTCAATAAAGTCCCAGAAATGGAAAATAACAGCCAAAATGTTGGAAACTTTACCAAAATATTCTAAATATTAAACTTTTTTTTCTGGCTAATTCATGGATATTGTTAAGAAAATGTGCATAACACATCCTGGATATGGGTTAAAGACGAAAAAGGGTTTAAGCGTAAAACCAATAAGTGTAATACTGCTTTAAATTGTTGTTCCTTTTCCCAAAAAATATTTGAAAGTTTTCTATTTAATTTAATTGCATTTTTGTTTTCCTCAAAAAACATAATTTCTTTACGACTGAAGAAAGAAAGGCATGAACATCTTGGATGACAGTGGGGTGAGTACATTACATGTCAGTTTTTGTTCTGGAAGTGAACTAATCCTTTAAAAGGTCTGAGAATGTTGAATTAATGTGCAGCAAAATAAGACTAAAATATAATGTTATTAGGTCCTAATGTTAGAATCTAAATGTTAACAATTTTCACCCATGAAGAGCAAGTAACATATTGAATTAAATGTCAAATTTTGAAGAAAAAAGTGTTTAAACTATGAAAAATTCAGGATGGGACTATGTGTTTTTCTGACCAATGAGAGAGTGGTGCGTCAGTGAAATAATAAAAGGGCTGTTCACCCAAAAATGAAAATTCTGTCGTTAATTACTCATGTTGTTCCAAACCCGTAATACCACAAAAATAAAGATAAAGATATTTTTGATGATATCCAAGAGCTCTTTGACCCTCCATATACAGCAAGGGTCCTACCATGTTCAGTGGTTTAATTTTTAATTAATAATTAATAATTTTATTTAAAAAAATACTTTTTTGTGAGAAAAGAAAACAACTCACCGATGCTGTCAGTCTGTGTGTAGCATTTGCCCGACATGCAGTATCTCCACAGGCCCTGGTGAGCGAAGCTGCCGGACAGTCTGTACTGCATCCAGTAGTCCGTCGCTGTTGAGACCACCAGCAAGATGTTGCCCACAATGGCACAGAACAAGCCCCCTCCCATAAAGCTGTACATCCTGAGGAGCTAAACGCACTGACAGACACATTACAGTCAATCACACACACAAAAGTTTACACCTCCCTTTCAGAGTCTACAAAATGTTAATTATTTTAGCAAAATAAGTGGGATCATACAAAATGCATGTTATTGTTTATTTAGTACTGACCTGAATAAGATATTTCACATAAAAGATGTTTACATATAGTCCATAATAATTAAATTTATGAAAACGACCCTGTTCAATAGTTTACATATGCTTGTTCTTCAGAAAAATCTTTCAGATCCCACAAATTCTTTGGTTTTCCAGCATTTTTTTTTTGTGTATATGAAAGCTTTCCAACAATGACTGCATGATTTTGAGATCCATCTTTTTCACACTGAGGACAACCGAGGGACTCATATGCAACTATTACAGAAGGTTCAAACACTCACTGGTGCTCCAGAAGGAAACACGATGCATTAAGAGCCAGGGGTTGAAAACTTTTGGAATTTGAAGATCAGGGTGAATTTAACTTATTTTGTCTTCTGGAAAACATAAATGTAAGTTTCTTCTGTAGCCTCTGAAGGGCAGTACTAATTGAAAAAAAATATGAGATTTAGGCAAAATAAGAAAAATGTACACATCTTCATTCTGTTCATAAGTTTTCATTCTTAATGCATTGTTTTTCCTTCTGAAGCATCAGTGAGCATTCAAACTTTCTGTAATAGTTGCATATGAGTCTCTTAGTTGTCCTTAGTGTGAAAAGATGGGTCTAAAAATCATACAGTCATTGTTGGAAAGGGTTCAAATACACACAAATGCTGGAAAACCAAAAAATGTCCCTGCTGAAAAAAACATCTAATACCAGCCTATAGGCTTAGCTGGTTTAAGCTGGAAGTAGCTGGTTTTAGCTGGTCTCCCAGCCTGGTCAGGTTGGTCAGGCTGGTTTTAGTTGGTGGTTTCCCAACCTGACCAGCCTGCCAGGCTGGAAAAGTGGCCAAAACCCCTCTAAAACCAGCTTCCCTTCCAGCTATGACCAGCTAAAACCAGCCAACCAGCCTAGGCTGGTTTTAGCTGTTTTTTTCACCAGGGTTGTGGGACCTAAAGGATCTTTCAGAAGAACAGCGGGCAGTTTAACTGTTCAGGACAAACAAGAGACTCATAAACAACATCACTAAAAAAAAAAAAACAGCTGTTGATCATTCAGGTAACAATACAGTAAGAATCAAGCGTACGTAAACTTTTGAACGGGGTCATTTTTATAAATTCAACCATTATTTTCTCGTGTGGACTATATGTAAACATCTTTTACGTTAAATATCTTATTCAGGTCAGTACTAAATAAACAATTACAGGCATTTTTTATTAACTTATTTTGCAGATTCTGAAAAGGGGGGTGTAAACTTTTGACCTCAACTGTGTATATATATTTACATTTAATCTTAATTTAACCACTTCATTTATTTGTACATGTACTTTGTCCCAGGCAAACGCAATGTCCCAGGCAATGTTTGCCTTGCCGAATGTTGTTTACTGTCAGCAACAACCTGTCTGTAGGCTTATTTGATTATTGTCAGTTTAAGTGTGATGCAGTGTTTTCAGATATTGCTATGAAAACCAATAAAAATGGAAAATTAGATCAAATCTTTTGCAAATAATATAAAATAAACATATCGCTAACCATAAATTGCAACTTCCAGCTTTTCTAACTTTCTAATGTGTCAAATTAAGTGGAAAAGTCACGTCCAAAAACGCTTAAATAGCAAAATCTGGCAACACAGGTCACTCTCTCAACTTTCGTTTACTCCGCAATCAGTGTTGCCAAGTCTGTGGAATTTGGTTATTTTAACCCTTTTGCCGCGAGTTGTTTTTCATGTTTTCATGTTTTTCATTCGGCCACAAAAAACTCCAAAAAACATGTATTTTATTCTCTAAAATGCAGGATAGTTTTGAGTAGCAATTGGGCGGGTTTTGTTGTGAAGATCTGTCAACCATGTCCGTCATCGTCTTCCAGAGATCATTTTCATACTAAAGATGCTAAACGTTCTTGCAAACTGTCTAAATACAATTATATATGTAGACAAACAGATAATTAGTCACTCAGAGAACAAGTTTTTATTTTCAAATATAAAAAATTAACCGAGGTCCAGATCTTGGTGACCTCATAGCTGGCTATGGCCATGATTTTGTCTACTGTCAAATGTGGCAGTGGGAATTGGGTCAGATACAATAACAAAAACATGTGCTGCGTCCCAATTCGCCTACTTATACTACGCCCTAAAAGTATGTACTCTTTTTGTGAAGAAAAAGTACATACTTTTGAGTATGTAGCAGAATAGTAGGCGAACTTTGGGACATACTACTTCGTCATAACTGCTTTTTTAACGGACGCTCTGTTGCTTAGTTACCTGAATCCTGTCACTGTTTAAACTGCCCTGTCAATCATCACAGTTAACATTATCTACATTTCGTTTAATTTAATTTCCTATGGTAACAGAGAGAAATGAAGAGGCACGTTCTTTCAGGAGTCTTTCATGCCAAGAACTCTGCTCATGTTTGCATAATTATGCATTTAAACGTTAATGACCAAACCTATCTTTATAAAAGTTCATAATGTTGCTGCACATGAAATATAACGAGGATAACATTTAAAAAATATATTTTTTATCAGGTTACACACTGATTATTTATCACTCAAACCCCTTTCTCTACCTGTCCGTTGGTCGCGCATATCCTCCATGTTTGTAGTTTTTTAACACTTTTTATGCGTGTTTGTAGTTCTAATCGAATCCTCGTTCACCGCGCAATGTGTTGTGGGCAATATTAGCCGTTAGAGTGTGCGTTGATCCGCACTTCGAATTCTGAAGTCAAGTAGTAGACCATCCGGGAATCTTTGGAATACTTTTTTGAACATACTACGATTTGGGACATACTAATTCTATTTTCGAATACTATTTAGGACGGATAGTATGCGAATTGGGACGCAGCAATGGATATCAACTAAACAACTTACAGTATGGCTCATCCTCAATCTGGCAACCCATGTGAGCGTCAAGTCTGAGAAGAAGGGGTGGGAGAAACAATGCTCTCTCCAATATTTCAAATTTAGACTGCAGTATCACTTTCAACCACTAGCTGTCAATCAACAAATAAATTCCATTTAGTCAAGTCAAGTCGAGCTTTATTGTCATTCCGCTTCATGTGTGGACATACAGTGGAACGAAATGTCGTGTCTCGCAGGACCACGGTGCTACATAAATAAACAAATATAAGCATACAACACTAGAAGAGCAATTTTAAACCTATATATAGCTTAGAGACTCTCTAAAGACGAGGAGACGAGACTAACAGACATAAAAACACAGTTTTTAGGACCCAGAGTAGCCGCTGCGTCCGATCGCGCCGCCATCTTTAGAACTTTAAATATTTTTTGTATCATTCATTCCTTTTTTTTTCCTCCAACGTGAATATGCAAAAACACAAAGCATTTATAAAAAGGCCTGCATCTTTTAAAAGAAATAAAAAAAGTTTTTTTTTTCTTTAGATTTTATTTAGTTGGTAAGTCCTCTCGACTTGCATTGATAGAATTTAAAATGTAACAGTGATAACATCAAAATATTTCTACTTAATTTGTGTGAGTTTGATTGACAGGTGATCTGACCAATTATAATGCAAAATCTGCCATTTTGTCCAACAATCAAACCAGACAGGAGAGTAGATTAACATTGGTTGACTTGAACTTGAAAAATGGTGTGTATCTGATATTTATTTATGTTTATTTTGTGCTATAACTAGTAAAGAGGACCGTACCGCTTTAACTAAAGTGCTACAGCGATCTGTCACGACACATTAAGGACCCACCTTACTTACCCAGTTAATTGATTACATTGATAATTGCAAACATTTTTTGTATTACAAGTTTTCTAAAATGTTAAGTTTAAATATGAAAATGATACATTATTTAATTAAATATGTGCTAATTTGCATACATTTCTAGTACAAAAATCTAAACACTGGATGAAGTCAATTTTGAGTTTCAAAATTCTTGTTTAATTTTTTTGACATATTAGAGTCAAATGTTTTTAAAGAGGGGATTTTGTGTATGTCATTTTGTCACTCCATAATTCAGAAAAAACTTAAAACAGACAGAAAACTATTTTTTATTTTATTTTTTACCATTTTTTGGGGAATAAAATGTCGTATAAAATCAAGCAAATTATATATGAACAAATCCCTCTGTAAAACCCTTCAGAATATAGACAAGAATAAAAATGCAAAGTTTGGTGTGTGTAAGTGCTACTGAAGTGGAGATTTATGGCTCAGTGTAAGGGGAAAAACTCATTTTGAGAAAACAGCCTTTAAAAATATGGATTGTAATTGAAATCTAGTGACACAAATAGATAAAGTGCTATAAAAGAAACACTTAACAGTGTCTTTTGGGTGTTTTCTTCCCACTAATATGAAAAAACACTTTATGAAACACCAAAAAGCCCAAAATCTCAAACTTGACAGGTGTTTTTGCCTGCAGTGTCTCCCCTTAAATTTTTTTTAAAATTTGACAGCTGAGACTTTGTTTCATACCAAAAGTAACCTGCTCTGTCACTATACCGCCTTGTCACTATCCTCTTTGCTCCACAATGTGTTTTTACTATGTGAGAATATAACGAAAGCTGGTATAACTGTTCTGATTAATTACAAAGAACCTAAAAATATTTTTTTACATTCTCTAGGCTACTCTTTTCTTCCTGACTGAAAAGCAAATGTAGTGTGCACTGATCACTCATCGTTTCATTCCTCACATAGCCAGATTTACATCACTGTTGTACGTGCGTTTGCAATTTCCTGTTTGGTTCACACCAAAGTTTGCACAAGCAAAACAGCATCAGTCACTCATCCACTGGAAAATGTGACATCATTACAGTACTTCTCAGAAAGAACCAGACACCATTTGGCTAGCAACGCCAAACTCATGCAAAACAGGGACAACAAACAGTGTGTCAACCAAAACTAACACCAGGGGAAATTACCAGCTATCATTATGATCCGAAACATGAGGATCAGTGTGAAGAGAATCTTATAAATATGTGACCTGGACCACAAAACCAGTCTTAAGTAGCACAGGTGTATTTGTAGCAGTAGCCAAAAATACATTGTATCAATTTTTTCCTTTATACCAAAAATCATCGGGATATTAGGTAAAGATCGTGTTCCATGAAGATATTTTGTAAATTTCCTACTGTAAATATATCAAAACTTAATTTTTGATTAGTATTATGCATTGCTAAGAACTTCATTTGGACAACTTTAAAGGCGATTTTCTCAATATTTAGATTTTTTTGAACCCTCAGATTCAAGATTTTCAAATAGTTGTATCTCAGACAAATATTGTTCTGTCCTAACAAACCATACATCAATTGAAAGCTTGTTTATTCAGCATTTATAAATCTCAATTTCATAAACTGTCCCTTATGACTGGTTTTGTGGTTCAGGGTCATATATGTGAAAACCCTGTATATAAAATGTTGAATAATATTTATAAGATATGTTAAGATATATATATATATATATATATATATATATATATATATATATATATATATATATATATATATGCATGCATGTTGTGATATGACTAATGCTTATGAAATTTCCTGTAGATTAAATCTGTCCAAACACCCACTCTAAACTACTGCAGTCCTTGTTCAATCTGCAAAAATGTTCATCATAATACATGAAGCTTCTGATGATTGCATAACATTGCCTGGGACATTGTTTCATTAACAAATAAATGCAGTTTGTAAACTGAGCTTTTTTAAATTATATTAAAAATAATATCAGAAAAATAAATAAATGCTAAAATTTCTATTAAATTAATTTTTTAATCAAATGTATTTAAATTCCACATAATATAATCTGTAATTAAGGTTTTTGCATTTAATTATAAAGGAATTTACACCAAAAGTAAACACATAAACTAAAAGTTTAGTAAAAAAAAAAAAAAAAGAAAAAAAGAAAAAGAAGCAAAGAAAAGTTAAAAAAAAAAAAATATATATATATTTTTTTTTATTTAGTTAGTTTATTGATTTGTTAATTTAATTATTATTTGTAATAAAATATTTTGCATTTAATTATAAAATAATTTTCACTAAGAATGAACCTTTTGGTACAAGAAGACTTTTTTTAATAAAGCAGAAATAGAAAACAAATGTTTTTAAAGATTACATATTTTTAAATTTAAAAAATATTTTTAAATTTAAATATATCTTTTATTATATATGAATATATACATATACTCCTGTCAGTACAGCAGGAAAAAAAGGCTAAATAAATAAACAAATAAATAAAAGCTAAAATGTATATTCTTTTTTTCATTAATTCCCACATAATATAATCTGTAATGAACGTTTTTGCATTTAATTATGAAGGAATTTTCACTAAAAGTGAACTTTTCACTCTCACTATCAGTTTATTGGTTATTGTTTGTTAACTTTAATTGTGATGATGATATTATTTGTAATGAAATATTTTGCAATTATAAAATAATTTTCACTAAGAATGAAAACCTTTGGTACATGAAGACTATAGAAAAATTTTTTTTTATAGAGTACATATTTTTAGTTCAATTTTTTTAATTTATATATATATATATATATATATATATATGAATATATACATATACTCCTGTCAATAAAGCAGGAAAAAGCTAAAAAGATAAACAAATAAATAAAAGCTAAAATTTATATTCTTTTTTCCATCAAAATCCCACATAATATAATCTGTAATGAACGTTTTTGCATTTAATTATAAAGGAATTTTCACTAAAAGTG